>NC_134083.1:99206483-99513716 GCF_000715075.1 Nicotiana tabacum | reverse complement strand
CTTTATCGATTGGGTTTGTTTCTTTTGGCATAATTTGATGTATTTGAGTTTCTTTTGGATAGTTTTGAGTTGTTCAGAGGTCGGTACATGCGTGATGGCATTTTTGGAGCATCGCTTGGCTTACTCGGTATTGGATTTTTCTTGGTCGAGGTAAGTAACACTTCTAAACTTGGTGTTGAGGGTATGAAACCCTGAATTATGGGTTATGTGATTGATGCTGAGGTGACGCGCATGCTAGGTGACGGGCGTGTAGGCGTGCACCATGTGAATTGTGATTTAGTCGCTTCCATGGAACTATGTAGCCATCTTATCTGAGCATTTTTACTGTACACTATGTATTAGAGCACTTGAGCAGTAATCTATGCTAGAAATCATGTTTAGGCTATATGCTGGCACAATTGGGACCCACAATGGTCGTTCTTTGCTGTTGAGTTATTTGCTTAATTGCGATTATGTACTCAGTCGCATTCATCATTTCATATCATATCTCAGTCTCTGTTATTGTATATTGTGTGTGTGTGTGTGTGCGTGTGTATGTGTGTGGATCGGGTTGCACGCCGCAACAAGCCTTATGGCTATATATATGTGGATGGGGTTGCATGCCGCAATAGGCCTTATAGCTATTCATGGATTGAGTGGGACGCCGCAGCAGGTATTGCATAGTGCTGAGTGACTGAGTGTACTAAGTATTGATCATGGTGAGAGAGAATACGAGATAGTGAGATTGAGTACTCTGAGAGTGTGAGTACATTAGTTCATCACTAAGATACATTGCTTTTGACATGCGTACTTGAGATACATGCATAGAGATGCATGCCCTTCTGCTACCCGATTTTGGTGACGTTCATGATTTCACCTGTATATTGACATGTAGGCATAGAGATTTATTTTCCTCATGCTATCTGAAAATGAAACATCTAATTTATTGTTGAATATTTTTTTGGAGAAATCACAGTTTTCAAACATACTCATATGCTTTTGGGGTTTTCGGTGAAAAGTTTGGGATTTACTGTTATACTTGAAAAACATGTCTATTTTTCCGTAACTGTGAACGAGTTAGGCATATTACCTCTGAGTTATTTTCATGTACCCTTTTATTATATCGTTATGAACTGTTGATGGTTATTAGAGTTGGACTCTGACATTTGTCCTAGCTCGTCACTACTTTCAACCTAAGGTTAGGTTTGTTACTTATCGAGTACATGGGGTCAGTTGTACTCATACTACACATTTGCACCTTTCGTGCAGATGTTGGATGCTGGTGTAGCTGCGTACGGCGGGAACTGGATATGAAGATGTACCGGTGTTCCAGTCATAGCTTCCTCTTGATCTTGGTAGCTTTAGTATTTAGGATTTGTTCATGTATATTTCTAACAGATGGTGTATTTTATTTTAAACCAGTTTTGTAAACTCTATATCTTAGAAGCTCATGATTTGTACTACCAGTCCTTGGCAAATTCATGTATAAAAGTAATTGTATTATCATTTCTTTCTTAATAAATCTCATTAAATTGGATAGTTGTTAATTGGCTTACCATATGGGTTGGGTTATGTGCCATCACGACTAGTTAGATTTTGGGTCATGACACATAAGTAGTAAATAGGGGAACGGGGCTACAACACTCAAAATGACCGGCTAGGTCATTACATATCGTTGGCCCTGATGGGGTAAACAGATCCAGAAGGGGCCCTGATCTTTGGCTGGTACCTGTTGTAGATGTCAGCCCAGGTTATGTCACGCCCCAAACTCAGGGAGCGCGACTGGTTCTCAACCGAGTGAACCCGACCGAGCAAGCCTATTAAATTTCCTTCTACCCAACTCATTCATGAATAAAGATATTAAATAATTTTGTAAATCAAACAATAAAGTGATCATGGAAGCAATACCAATTTCTTACCATCAGTTACTTCATTTTAAATTCTCAAATTTCACACACATTCTTCATAGTATAAAGAGGAAATAGTAATCCAAACACAATATAACTATTTTGACTTCCCCAACACAAATATACAACCCACACTATGTCTATAGAGCCTCTAATAGATACAAAAGAGTACTATGATAATGCCGGCAACAAGGCCTCGGCTATACCTCAAACACAATACACGGGGAACAAAAGATACATGACCCTAAAATTAAGTGGGGCTCACCAAGTCAGCTGGGAAGAGAGTGTACTACTATCACTGATTAGTGTCTCCTGTTGTGGAACCACTTGCATCCATTAAAGATGCAGCGCCCCGGCAAAAGGGACGTTAGTAGATATGGAATAGTACTAGTATGAATGAAAAAACACCCTCTGAATAGAATAATAAATAATACAAACAAGAATATCGGGGACTTACATAAATTACAAGAATATCGTGGAATTCAATTCTAAGAGAAGAGTTTATCCAACATACCTCAATGGAGCTTCCTTAAACTCTAAATTGTTCCGAAATTATTAGCAACATCAATCTATTGTAGAAATTTAACAAATTGAACCAAAATTAGGAGGATGATCATAGTCCTAGCTCATTTGAGCATTTTATCAAACACTAGGTGTGCATTAAAGTTTCAAGGTCCTTTTATAGATGATTCCATCATACCACAACCCATTATTTACCATTTTTAGCTCAAAACATGCATGTAAGATGGACAACTCCCATGCTTAAAAATTATCTTACTAATTACCCAATTCTAGAGAAAATTCAAAATTGAGGGCTAGGGTGTAGAATCCTACCTTTAGGATGAAGACCTAGTGAGTTTTCCTTGTTAATATTCCAAGATTAGAGCAAGAATTGAAGAACTAATTGTTGAAGAACACCTTCTCACTCTAAAAGTGTCACATTTTATATCAAAACATGGTACAAATCGTCTATTTAACGAAGTAGGGCCGGGTTATAAAACCCAAAAAATGTTTCCCTGGACAGGATCTGCGATCGCATAATTAATATGCGGTCCGCGAAATGGGCCGCAAAAATGGCCCTCTGAATTTGGGATGGCCTGCCCCACTGTGCGACCGTTATGCGGTCTGCAGATCAGTTCTGCGGTCGCACAATGCATCGCAGACCTATTCTGCGATCGCATAACGTGCCTCAGAACCTCCCTCAACAGAATTTCCAAACTGGTTCTGCGATCAATGTGCGGCCCGCAAAATGACAAAATTATCTCCCCAGTTGCCTGCCTCACTCTGCGGTCATTATGCGGTCCGCAGAGTGATTCTGCGGCCGCATAGTGTGCCGTAGAAGTGCCTTTCTTTTGCCCAAATTTTTCCTTTACTTTCCAGTGCATTATTCAACCCAAAAGGTCCGAGCCCAATTCGGCACCACGAAATATTATTTTCTTTTGCGAAATTTTAGTGGGATTTACACTTAAGTATTTCGAAATTTTCTGGGGTGTTACAGGTTACCACCGGGTACTTCACCAAATTTTGTTTTAGCTGTTGAGAGGCCAAGGAACTTCAATGGTTGAGGCCCTAAGTGAATGCCTGAACTGCCCAATAATCTACAACCGAAGGTTGGTCCATTTGGAACCTTGACACGAACTTCTTGAGCATCTCGTTGTTCCTTTGTTTGACCTTAAAAAGGTCTGACTTTCTGGTCTCGACCTTGATGGACCCTGCATAAGCTTTTATGAAAGCATCTGCAAGCATAGCAAATGAATCAATAGAATTTGGGGGCAAGTTCTGATACCATATCATTTCTCCCTTGGACAAAGTCTACCCAAACTTCTTGAGTAATATCGATTCCATCCCGTAGTCTTCCAGATTGTTCCCCTTGATTGCGCATGTGTAGGAGGTTATATGCTCATTTGGATCCGTGGTCCCATTGTATTTTGGGATGTCGAGCATACGAAATGGGATCGGCTTTGGTTCCGTGCTCGGAGGAAAAGTCTTCTGGATAAAGTTTTTGGACTCTGGTCCTTTCAATATCGGGGTGCCCCCAAGATCCGATCGACCCTAGAGTTGTATGTTCCACCTTCTTGTCATTAGCCTCAAACCATTTATCACCCGACTCTACTCATTTTGTCAACTCGTCACTCATCTTCATCACCTAGGAATATACCCCGGTCTCGGGCTCGGGCTCGGCTTCACTCGATCTCTTGATAATCTGCTCATCTCTTCGAGTGCTTTCCCGGGATCATTCGTGTCATGACCCAAAATGTCATATTTAAATTTAATAATTATTTATATGTTCTAAGACCTCAAAAAACACTATTTATCATTCCTCGACTTGCGTGCGCAGTCCGTAAAATTTTCAGGAAAGTTTTTATCTGAAAAATGAATTCAAATGTGAATTAGAGCTTTAAAACTCAATTGAGTTGAGTTTGATCAATATTTTAAGCAAACGAACTTGGATCAGTATTTTACAGTTCCGGTTGGTCCGTATCGTGATTTGGGACTTGGGCATATTCCCAAAATTTAATTCCGAGGTCCCTAGCCCGAGATATGGAATTTTGATTAAAAATTAAAAGTTTAAGTTCAAATAGTGACCGGAAATCGAATTATGTGGAAACGACCCTGGAATAGAATTTTGATGATTTCAACAGCTCTATATGGTGATTTTGGACTTAGGAGCGTGATCGAAATTTTATTTGGAAGTCCGTAGTGAAATTAGGTTTGAAATGGCTAAAATAGGAATTTAAGTTTGGAAATTTGACCAGGGAGTTGACTTTTTGATATCAAGGTCGGAATCCAGTTCTGAAAATTTTCACAGCTCAGTTATATCATTTATGACTTGTGTGCAAAATTTGAGGTCAATCGGACTTGGTTTGATAGGTTTAGACATCGAATGTAGAAGTTGGAAATTCTTGAGTTTCATTAAGCTTGAATTGGGGTGTGATTTGCGATTTTAGCATTGTTTGACTTGATTTGAGGTTTCAAATAAGTTCGTATGATGTTTTAGGACTTGTTGGTGTATTGGGTTGATGTCCCGAGGGCCTCGGGTGAGTTTCGGATAGTTAACGGATCAAAAGTGGGACATAGCTGCTGCAAACGCTGCTGCAATATTTCTGCTGGAAATGCTGTCAAAATCGGGCTGCCAGTCAAAATCGGGCTGCCTTTCAAAATCGGGCTCCCTATCAAAATTGCACTCCCTGTCAAAATCGGACTCCCTATCAAAATCGGACTCCCTGACAAACCGGTCTCCCTGACAAATCGGGCTCCCTGACAAATCAAGCTCCCTCACAAATCGGGCTCCCTGACAAATCAAGCTCCCTGACAAATCGGGCTCCCTGACAACAGGGGCGCGGGTGTCTGACCATCGGATCCAGTTGTTCGTGTCCTCACCATCTGTGCGAGAATAGAAAGACAATTGTTTAGAACTTTAAAATCAAGAAAGACAATTGCTTCGATGATCAGACACCCGGGGTAGGGGCAGAGGCCGAGGAAGACCACATGGTACAGCCAGAGCACCTGCACGAGCTGCTGCACCAGAGCCACCAGTAGCTCCAGTTGGAGAGCAGGCATCTGAGACGCATGTTACTACTCCTGCACTTCAGGAGACTCTTGCCCATCTTTTGAGGACGTTTGGCACTTTAGCTCATGCAGGGTTAATTCCACTTGCTCCTGCCACATCTCAGGCCAGGGGAGGAGCACAGACTCCCGCCGCCCGCACTCCAGAGCCACGGGCCCAAGTTGACCATGCCCCAGTGGTTATACCAGTGCATCCAGTTGTCCCAGTTCGGCCTGAGATTAGGACAACAGTTTCAGAGGGGGAGCAGCTCAGGCTCGAGAGGTATAAAAAGTACCACTCTCCCACTTTCAGCGATTTAGCTTCAGAGGATGCTCAGGATTTTCTAGAGGAATGTCACTGTATCCTTCGTACTATGGGGTTTCTTTCACGGCATTGCAGTTTAGAGGAGCAGCCTACTAGTGGTGGCGGGCATATGAGTTAGATAGTCCCGCTGAGGCATCTTCACTCACTTGGGCTCAATTTTCAGATATGTTCTTAAGGGAGTATATTCCTCAAAGTATTAGAGATGCATGGCGCGCAAAGTTTGAGCAGCTACGCCAGGGTTCTATAACTGTGCCAGAGTATGCGGTCCGATTCAGTGATTTGGCGAGGCATGCACCAGCCTTAGTTGCTACTGTTCGAGAGCGGTTTCGCAATTTATTAAGGGTCTCCACCCTAATATCAGATACAGTATGGCCCGAGAGCTAGAGATAGACATCACATACCAACATATGGTGTGAATTTCTAGGAGATTGGAAGGTATGCGGATCCGGGAAAGGGAACAGAGGGAAGCTAAGAGACCCCGAGATTCTGGCACATATAATAATTCTCGTGCCCCAGTTGCAGCCCGTCATGGTAGAGGTTATGTGAGTCGTCGTATTCATTCAGCACTTCCAGCTTCTAGTGGTATTTCGGCTACTCCCAGACCTCAGGTTCCATATTATGGACCGCCAGTGTCTTCTGTACCTCCTGTACGGGGTGCTTTCAGCGGGCAGTCTAGTCGATCAGGCCCGAGCCAGTCCCAGCAGCCACGTCCTCCGAGGGCTTGTTTTGAGTGTGGTGACACTCGTCATATTATGAGAGATTGCCCCAGATTTAGGAGGGGTGCACCTCCATACCAGCATACCTTTAGCAATGCAACATAAAATGAAAATGATCCGAACCTCACCGAAAACTCACCCGGGGCACTCGGGACACTGTTTAAATATACCAACAAGTTCCATAACATAGCACGGAACTTCTCGAGGGCTCAAATCACACATAACAATATCAAAAGGATGAATCGCACCTCAATTCGAACTTAAATGAACTTTCAAATTTCAACTTCCAAAACTCACGTCGAAACATAACAGATCAACTCTGAATGAACTCAAATTTTGCACGCAAGTCTTAAATGACATAAGAAAGCTATTACAATTCCCGAAACCACAATCCATCTGATATCCACACGGTCAACTCTTAGTCAAACTTACGAACTTTCCAATCCTTCAAATTTCACATTTTTGCCAATTAGTGTCGAATCCTTCTAAAAATATCCAAATGCAAATCCAAGCATACGTTTGGGTCCAGAATCATCATCCAGACCTAACAAAACTATCACAATGTTGTTCCGGGGTAAAATTCACAAAAGTCTAACTTGGTCAACTCTTCCTACTTAAAGCTTCAACAATGAAATTCATTCTTCTAAATCAAACTCTGGATCACCTGAAAACCAAAACCGATGATATACACCAGTCATAATATATCATACAGAGCTACGCATTCCCCCAAACTACCGAGCGAAGTGCAAATGACCGGTTGGGTCTTACATTATGTTATGCGCAATTTTCGTTGTGTGAATTGCTGGGGTAGTTGGTTTGGTTTCAGGGATGCTTCGGAATAAGTTGAGATACTTAGTCTCAAGGTTGGAAGATTAAGTTGAAAAAGTTGACCGGATGTTGATTTATTTGTAAATGGCTCCGGGATGGAGTTTTGATGGTTCTGATAGCTCCGTTGAGTGATTTCGGACTTAGGAGTGTGTTCGGATAGTGATTTGGAGGTCCGTATTTGATGTAGGCTTGAAATGGAAAAAGCTGGAAAATTAGAAGTTTTGGAAATTGAGAAGTTTGACCGAGAATTGACTTTGTGGTTATTGGGCTTGGATCTAGGTTTCGGGAGTTTGGAGTAGTTCCGTTGTGTCATTTATGACTTGTGTGAAAACTTTGAGGTCAATCAGACTTAATTTGTAGGTTTCGGCATCAATTGTAGAAGTTGGAATTTTCTAGGTTTTATTTGGCTTGAATTGAGGTGTGATCCGTGTTTTTGATATTGTTTGATGTGATTTGAGGCCTGGACTAAATTCATATCGTGTTTTTGGACTTGTTGGTTGTTACACCCTATATTTTTGTACGTAAAAATGCGTCGTAAGCAAACTAATGTAGGACCAAAAATGAGATAATATTTAAAAGTATATAAAGTAAGATAATCATGTTACCTATGAGGTTACAAATATTGAAGAGCATGAACAACAAGTACAAAGAGGGTTGGACAGTTCAGAAGCTAAAGCAATTGAATAAAATAATGTTTCGTCAAAAGTCGACAAGTTGGGAATGTTATAACATGTACCTTTGGGGTGAGACTAGGGTGATTAACATGATAAAGAGATTATGTTATGATTTATATTAGTCGTATGACATCCGTGTGTTATGTTTTTAAGTCAAGCGAGTTGTGGAACAAAAGTCGATGAAAGTCATCACAAGTTACATTCATAAGTTTTACTGAAACTTTGGGTCAAATGTAACTGCAATTTTCTCCCAATATACTTAGAGTTATGGGGTGTTCCACCATCAAATTAAAGATCTATGAGTCTATTTTCCAATACATTAAACCGTTTGTCAATACGACATCGGAGTAGAGAGATATGGGCATTTTTGCGATACTGCGCAATCTGCTAGGTGACAATTAGGTGTGTCACCTACTTGCTTAAATGAAAGCTCAAAAATGGACCATTTCGGGTCGTCCAAAGAGGCCTTTTAAAGGCCCATTTTCTTCATATATTAGACTTAAAATAGAGCATAATAACCAGACATAAGCTCTGCAAAGAATCCTCCCAAAAATTTCCCACAAACCCTAATTGATTTTCTCTCCCTTTCAAGTTCTAATTAGAGGTAAAACCTAAAGTTTGAAGGACCAAGATAGGAGCTGAGTTATCCAACAAATAAGGTGCGTTTACTGCTCTCTTTCATCCAATTTTTCTTCTATAAATTCATGGTAAGTCGTTCTATACTTGTAAGAACTCACGGGACGGTGATCGGAAGCCGTGAGTTCGAGTTATTCACTTGTAGCGGACTGTTTTGTGGACTGTTTTGTGTTGCTGTTGGGCTGCGTGTTTTACTACTGTTTTGTGGAGTTTTGGAGGAGGAAGGGGGTGTAGAAACACCATATAAATGTAGGGTGGTTGGCTGGTCGTTCGTCATAACATTTCCGGGTCGTTTGACACTACTACGGTGGTCGTTTTGAGTATGAAGAGATTGGGGTGTGTTGGGCTGTTTTGTAGTGTTTGATGGCGTATATAGGGCTGGAAAATGATGTATTTATGTTGTTATTGTTCTGTTCTTGTATTGTTGGTGTTATCTTGAATTTGGAGGAATAAGGATTATAGGGGAGATGCTGCCCGTTTTAATACAAAATAAGTTTGTCGTTCGTTGTGCGATAGTTGTACCTCTCGTAACTTAACGATAGTATTATTATCATTCTTGTAGATTAAGGTGCAAAGAGGTGAGTTCAACTTGGTGATTGGGAAGATTGTGATAAGGTATGTTAAGGCTAATCCCTTCCTTCATTTTGGCATGATCTCGTAGCTACATGTGTTAATAATGAGACATAAAGAGAAGTTCGTATTCATGAATTTATTCACATTATTCTAGTCTCATAAGTTACAATATTATTCCTTATCGAGACTTCATATTCAGTTTAGTTTTGTCTTTATTCAGTCAAGAGAGCAGAGGGTCTATATATATATATATACACAATATTATAGTATTTGCACCACCATCGAGCTATAATCGGTGGGCAGGCCCCTATTGGGCAACCTCTGATCAGATGGTAAGTTATATATACCGAGCCTACTGTGGCCGAGCGCCTATGAGCGAGCCCAGGATGGCTGAGGTACAGATGCCCAGTATGGCCGAGCGCTTATGAGCGAGCCTACTACGGCCGAGCAGTTACACGTACCGAACCTTATAGGGCCGGACATTTATTTTACTTAATATATTGAGAGAGTTGAGTCAGTATCAGCACGTAAGTATATCTCCAGACCATCTTTGACTCCTAGTTAATTTCAGTTATCATATTATCAGTTCAGTTTCAGCTTTCAGTTATTTTATTGCCTTACATACTCGGTACATTATTTCGTACTGACGTCCCTTTTCTGGGGGTGCTGCATTTCATGCGTGCAGGTTCAGACAGACAGACGGGTAGGCCTCCTCAGTAGGTGTTTCCCGAGTTCCGCCTGATCGGTAAGCTCCACGTCTTTCGGAGTTGCCAGGTCTAGAGTTTGGTGTACATCTTATGTATATCTGTATATATGTTATGGGTAGGTCGGGGCCCTATTCCGATCACAGTACATCTATCAGTAGAGGCTTGTCGACATATCCTGCTGGTTAGTGTTGTATGTTGGGTTTGTATAAATTGGTGGTTTGTCAGCTGTAGTAGCTATGACGGCCTTGTCGGCCTAGCTTTATATTGATGTTTAGTTAGCGCTAGTTTCCATTCATTTTTATATTTTGCTTTGCAAATTGTCTTGCAAGGTGGCCCCATGGCCAAAGTATGATATTATATGTTCAGAGTCCCTTAGTCGCAATATGGTACGCCAGATTAGGTGAGGCACCGGGTGCTAGTTTTGCTCCTAGGTTCGGGGCGTGATACAGCAGTAGGTGAGGGGACCAGCAGGGTACCCCCAGTAGATGGGGCCCAGTCTGAGGCTCAAGGGGAGACCCCTACTCAGCCATTACCGGCTCCTCCACCAACTGCGGAGATTCCTAGGGAAACTGCACATCCAGCTCCCCCTCCACTTCCATTTGATCAGGACTTGAGAAGTGCGGTGCATTTGTTGACACAGTTGGTAGCTACCCAGCAACAGGCTAGGGCATCAGCTAGTGCAGGAACTTCTGAGGGGTCTGCGAGTTCAAGGGTCCGAGAGTTTATTGCTTTGAGTCCCCCAGAGTTCACGGGGACAGATCAGAGGGAGGACCCGCAGGATTTCATAGATCAGCTTCACAGGATCTTTCGTGTTATGCATGCCACGGAGAAAGAGGCAGTTGAGCTAGTAGTTTTTCGACTCCGAGATATAGCCATCCTTTGGTACGAGGGATGGGAGAGGTCCAGGGGACGTGATGCACCTCCAGCTATTTGGGAGAATTTTTCAGATGCCTTCCTTGACCAGTACTTACCGCGGGAGATCCGATAGGCTCGAGTCGATCAGTTTCTATCCCTCAAGCAGGGTAATATGAGTGTTCGAGAGTATAGTCTCCGTTTTGACTCATTGGCCAGATATGCACCATCCATTGTTGCTACTATGCGGGACAGGATTCACAGGTTTATAGCAGGGTTAGCCCCAGAGTTAACCGAGGCATGTGCCACCGCTGCATTGCAGGATAGTATGGATATCTCCCGGATTCAGGCATTCGCCCAGAATATAGAAAGGGGTAGGTGTCGGCAGCAGGGTACAGAGAGGGCTGAGCAAGGGCAACGTAAGAGGATGAGATTTCCCAGGTCTTAGGAGTAATATCAGGGTAGTTATAGGACCCAGTACTTCGGACAGCCACCTAGGCCTCCGCCACCTCAGTTACAGGGTTACAGGTATGACCGCTATACTCAGTCAGGACCAGGTGAGAGCTCACGGGCGTCGGGTTTGCAGCGACAATGAGGTTCGGCGCAGACATGGTCATTTCCTTTGCGGTGTGAGATCTGTGGTAGAGGACACTTGGGTCAATGCCGAGTAGGTTCTGATGCTTGTTATTCATGTGGGCGTCCGGGGCATATGATGCGAGATTGCCCAAATAGAGATTCTGGGGGAATGGCACAACCAGCGAGTTCAGCAACAGGATCATCTATGTCCGTGCATCCTTCAAGGTGCGAGTCTCAGTCTTCGGCTGGTAGAGGTCGAGGCAGAGGTAGAGGTTCCAGTTCAAGTGGTAATCAGAACCGTATCTATGCTTTAGCGGGTCGACAGGACCAGGAGTCTTCACCAGACATTGTGACAGGTATATTAACCATTTGCTCTCACGACGCTTATGCTTTGATAGACCGAGGATCTATTTTATCATATATTACCCCATTTGTTGCGAGGAAGTTTGGTATAGTGCCTGAAATACTAAGTGATCCTTTTGCGGTATCTACACCGGTCGGAGAATCAATTATTGCTAGACGGGTTTACCGAGGTTATACGGTGACAATTTGTAGTCGTCAGACCTCAGCTGACCTAGTTGAGCTAGAGATGATGGATTTTGATGCTATCATGGGCATGGACTGGTTGGCAGCTTGCTATGCCATAGTTGATTGCCGAGCAAAGGCAGTCAGATTTCATTTTTCGGGTGAGCCAGTCCTCGAATGGGTAGGTAATACAGCAACACCCAGAGGTAGGTTTATTTCCTATCTGAAGGCGAGGAAAATGATCGCAAAAGGGTGCATTTATCATATTGTGCGAGTTAGAGATGCAGATGCTGGGATACCTATACTTCAGTCTATTCCCATAGTCAAAGAGTATGCAGATGTGTTTCCAGATGAGCTTCCAGGTATTCCTCCAGAGCGAGAGATTGATTTTAGCATCGATTTGCTTCCAGGAACTCAACCAATATCCATCCCTCCGTATAGAATGGCACCTGCCGAATTGAAGGAGTTGAAGGAGCAGTTAAAAGATTTGTTGGAGAAAGGTTACATTAGGCCCAGTACCTCACCTTGGGGTGCACCGGTACTATTTGTGCGGAAGAAAGATGGCTCGCTGAGGATGTGTATCGATTATAGGCAGCTGAACAAGGTAACTATTAAGAATAAGTATCCACTTCCAAGGATCGATGACTTGTTTGATCAGTTGCAGGGAGCTAGATGCTTTTCAAAGATAGATTTGAGGTCGGGGTACCACCAGGTCAGAGTTCGGGTAAAAGATATTCCGAAGACAGCCTTCAGGACCCGATATGGCCACTTCGAGTTCCTTGTCATGTCCTTCGGGTTGACTAATGCACCCGCCATATTTATGGACTTGATGAATAGCCTATTCTGGCCATTTTTAGATCTGTTCGTGATAGTATTTATTGATGATATTCTGGTTTATTCCCGTTCAGAGGATGAGCATGCAGACCACCTGCGAGCGGTACTCCAAACCCTCTGTGATCGTAAGTTGTATGTTAAGTTTTCTAAATGTGAGTTCTGGTTGAAGTCTATAGAATTCTTGGGGCATATTTTATCAGATGAAGGGATAAAGGTAGACACTCAGAAGATTGAGGCCATGAAATCTTGGCCTAGACCTACCACTCCGACAGAGGTTCGTAGCTTTCTAGGCTTAGCAGGATACTATCGGAGGTTCGTAGAGGGTTTTTCTTCCCTTTCGGCACCATTGACGAAGTTGACACAGAAAGAAACTAAGTTTCAATGGACAGAGGCTTACGAGCGGAGTTTCCAAGAGCTTAAGAACAGGTTGACCTCAGCTCCAGTTCTAACACTTCCAGAGGGTCTAGAGGGTTATGCCGTGTATTGTGATGCATCAGGTGTCGGGTTAGGATGTGTCCTGATGCAACATGGGAAGGTAATTGCGTATGCTTCAAGGCAGTTGAGGAAGCACGAGAGGAATTATCTGACCCACGACCTCGAGTTAGCTGCGGTTGTCCATGCACTTAAGATATGGCGGCATTATTTATATGGTGTTCATGTTGATGTATTTACTGATCATAAAAGCCTACAATATATTTTCAAGCAGAAAGAGTTGAATTTGCGACAGAGGCGATGGCTTGAGTTATTGAAAGATTACGATGTTAACATTCTCTACCATCCGGGGAAAGCTAATGTTGTAGCAGATGCCTTAAGTCGCCTATCTATGGGTAGCTTAGCACATGTAGAGCCTGAGAAAAGACAATTAGCTAGAGAGATTCATCAATTGGCTTCGTTGGGGGTTCGGTTAGTAGATTCTGAGGATGGTGGAGTTGTACTCCAAAACACTGCAAAATCATCCCTCATAGCTGAAGTCAAGGAAAGGCAGTACGAGGACCCAGAGTTGGTCGAGTTGAGAGAGCGAGTTCCGCAGCAGAAGAAGCCATTGTTAGAGCTCAAGGGAGATGGGGTTCTTAGATAAAAGGGTCGTTTGTGTGTTCCAGATGTAGCAGGGCTACGAGACAGGATTATGTCAGAGGCACATTATTCATGGTATTCCATCCATCCTGGATCGACGAAGATGTATCATGACATTAAGGATATGTACTGGTGGAATGATATGAAGAAGAACATTGCTGAGTTTGTCGCCCAATGTACTAGTTGCCAGCAAGTGAAGGTAGAACACCAGAAGCCCGGAGGGCTAATGCAGACTATAGAGATCCCGACATGGAAATGGGAGGCGATAAATATGGACTTTATCATGGGTTTACCTCGTTCTAATCGTAAGTTCGATTCCATATGGGTGATAGTCGATAGGCTCACGAAATCAGCTCACTTCCTACCGGTCAGATCTACATATACAGCAGAAGATTATGCAAAGTTATATATTAAGGAGATAGTGCGGCTGCACGGAGTACCGGTTTCTATTATATCTGACCGTGGGGCTCAGTTTACAGCACATTTTTGGAGGTCATTTCAGAGAGGTCTAGGGACTCAGGTGAATCTCAGCACAGCTTTTCATCCACAGACTGATGGACAAGCCGAGCGCACAATTCAGACGCTCGAGGATATGTTACGAGTATGTGTGTTGGATTTTAAAAGAAGTTGGGATGAACATCTACCTCTTATCGAGTTTGCATATAATAACAGTTACCACTCCAGTATCCAGATGGCTCCGTACGAGGCTTTGTATGGGCGTAAGTGCAGATCTCCTATAGGGTGGTTTGATGTTGGAGAATCTGGGTTACATGGGCCAGACCTGGTTCAGCAGGCCATAGAGAAAGTAAAGCTTATCCGGGAGAGACTGTTGACAGCTCAGAGTCGTCAGAAGTCATATTCTGACGTGCGGCGACGAGACTTAGAGTTTAGGATTAATGACTGGGTATTCTTAAAGGTATCACCTATGAAGGGCGTGATGAGGTTTGGCAAGAAAGGCAAGCTTAGCCCACGGTATATTGGGCCTTATAGGATCATTTGGAGAGTGGGCCAAGTAGCTTATGAGTTAGAGTTTCCCTCAGAATTGGAGTCTGTCCATCCGGTTTTTCACGTATCTATGCTACGGAAGTGCATTGGCGATCCTACCCGAGTGGTGCCCACAGATGATGTACAGATTACAGAGGAATTGTCATACGAGGAAATTCCAGTTGCCATCCTAGACCGACAAATCCGCAAGCTACGAAATAAGGAGGTAGCTTCTGTGAAGGTTTTATGGAGGAGCAAGAATGTAGAAGAGATGACGTGGGAATCGGAGAAAGAAATGAAGTCTAAATACCCCCACCTATTTCAAACTAAAGATATGGTTCGAGATGGGATGCTACAACATAGCTCTATGTAGGCTAGCAGGTCATCAGGTAAGCTTTTATTTTTCACTTTCAATATTTATGATTTACGGTCGGTGAGGCAAATTGCTGCTATTTATAAAGATTGGCCATGTGTGGCATGCATAGTATGTTTTCTGGCTGCGTGTAGGTTGGTTTTAACCTAGTGTACGAAGGATACTCTGGCAAAATTTTCCAAAGCCTCTAAGAGTAAACATTCGAGGACGAATGTTCCTAAGGGGGGAGTGATGTTACACCCTATATTTTTGTACGTAAAAATGCGTAGTAAGCAAACTAATGTAGGACCAAAAATGAGATAATATTTAAAAGTATATAAAGTAAGTTAATCATGTTACCTATGAGGTTACAAATATTGAAGATCATGAACAACAAGTACAAAGAGGGTTGGACAGTTCAGAAGCTAAAGCAATTGAATAAAACAATGTTTCGTCGAAAGTCGACAAGTTGGGAATGTTATAACATGTACCTTTGGGGTGAGACTAGGGTGATTAACATGATAAAGATATTATGTTATGATTTATATTAGTCGTATGACATCCGTGTGTTATGTTTTTAAGTCAAGCGAGTTGTGGAACAAAAGTCGATGAAAGTCATCACAAGTTACATTCATAAGTTTTACTGAAACTTTGGGTCAAATGTAACTGCAATTTTCTCCCAATATACTTAAGAGTTATGGGGTGTTCCACCCATCAAATTAAATATCTATGAGTCTATTTTCCAACGCATTAAACTGTTTGTCAATATGACATCGGAGTAGAGAGATATGGGCATTTTTGCGATACTGCGCAAGCTGCTAGGTGACAAGTAGGTGTGTCACCTACTTGCTTAAATGAAAGCCCAAAAATGGACCATTTCGGGTCGTCCAAAGAGGCCTTTTAAAGGCCCATTTTCTTCATATATTAGACTTAAAATAGAGCATAATAACCAGACATAAGCTCTGCAAAGAATCCTCCCAAAAATTTCCCACAAACCCTAATTGATTTTCTCTCCCTTTCAAGTTCTAATTAGAGGTAAAACCTAAAGTTTGAAGGACCAAGATAGGAGCTGAGTTATACAACAAATAAGGTGAGTTTACTGCTCTCTTTCATCCATTTGTTCTTCTATAAATTCATGGCAAGTCGTTCTATACTTGTAAGAACTCACGGGACGGTGATCGGAAGCCGTGAGTTTGAGTTATTCACTTGTAGCGGACTATTTTGTGGACTGTTTTGTGTTGCTGTTGGGCTGCGTGTTTTACTACTGTTTTGTAGAGTTTTGGAGGAGGAAGGGGGTGTAGAAACACCATATAAATGTAGGGTGGTTGGCTGGTCGTTCGTCATAACATTTCCGGGTCGTTTGACACTACTACGGTGGTCGTTTTGAGTATGAAGAGATTGGGGTGTGTTGGGCTGTTTTGTAGTGTTTGATGGCGTATATAGGGCTGGAAAATGATGTATTTATGTTGTTATTGTTCTGTTCTTGTATTGTTGGTGTTATCTTGAATTTGGAGGAATAAGGATTATAGGGGAGATGCTGCCCGTTTTAATACAAAATAAGTTTGTCGTTCGTTGTGCGATAGTTGTACCTCTCGTAACTTAACGATAGTATTATTATCATTCTTGTAGATTAAGGTGCAAAGAGGTGAGTTCAACTTGGTGATTGGGAAGATTGTGATAAGGTATGTTAAGGCTAATCCCTTCCTTCATTTTGGCATGATCTCGTAGCTACATGTGTTAATAATGAGACATAAAGAGAAGTTCGTATTCATGAATTTATTCACATTATTCTAGTCTCATAAGTTACAATATTATTCCTTATCGAGACTTCATATTCAGTTTAGTTTTGTCTTTATTCAGTCAAGAGAGCAGAGGGTCTATATATATATATATATATATATATATATATATATATATACACAATATTATAGTATTTGCACCACCATCGAGCTATAATCGGTGGGCAGGCCCCTATTGGGCAACCTCTGATCAGATGGTAAGTTATATATACCGAGCCTACTGTGGCCGAGCGCCTATGAGCGAGCCCAGGATGGCCGAGGTATAGATGCCCAGTATGGCCGAGCGCTTATGAGCGAGCCTACTACGGCCGAGCAGTTACACGTACCGAACCTTATAGGGCCGGACATTTATTTTACTTAATATATTGAGAGAGTTGAGTCAGTATCAGCACGTAAGTATATCTCCAGACCATCTTTGACTCCCAGTTAATTTCAGTTATCATATTATCAGTTCAGTTTCAGCTTTCAGTTATTTTATTGCCTTACATACTCGGTACATTATTTCATACTGACGTCCCTTTTCTGGGGGTACTGCATTTCATGCGTGCAGGTTCAGACAGACAGACGGGTAGACCTCCTCAGTAGGTGTTTCCCGAGTTCCGCCTGATCGGTAAGCTCCACGTCTTTCGGAGTTGCCAGGTCTAGAGTTTGGTGTACATCTTATGTATATCTGTATATATGTTATGGGTAGGTCGGGGCCCTGTTCCGATCACAGTACATCTATCAGTAGAGGCTTGTAGACATATCCTGTTGGTTAGTGTTGTATGTTGGGTTTGTATAAATTGGTGGTTTGTCAGCTGTAGTAGCTATGACGGCCTTGTCGGCCTAGCTTTATATTGATGTTTAGTTAGCACTAGTTTCCATTCATTTTTATATTTTGCTTCTCAAATTGTCTTGCAAGGTGGCCCCATGGCCAAAGTATGACATTATATGTTCAGAGTCCCTTAGTTGCAATATGGTACGCCAGATTAGGTGAGGCACCAGGTGCTGGTTTCGCTCCTAGGTTCGGGGCGTGACATTGGTATGCTTGGTTGAGGTCCCGGGGGCCTCGGGTGGAGTTCGGATGGTTAACTGGTCAAAGTTTAAAATTGAAGGATTTTCTGCATATGTGAGCCCTCAGATACAGATTATTGGAGGCAATGTTAGGTCCGCAGAAGTGGTCGATATCTCGTAGAAGCGCACCCGTAGATGCAGAAGATTGGCTGCAGGTGGGAGAGGAGGGGAGTTGAGTGTTTTCCCCAGAAGCGGATTTTTGACCACAAAACCGGTACCGCAGAAGCGAAAGCAGTGGGCAGAATATTTCGAGGGTTTCATGATTTTTCTCATTTTGGACTTTGCAAACTAGGACTCTTTTTGAGAGGGATTTCGAGGGGTTTCTTGAAGTAAGTCGCTTGTGATCATTTTTATTCAATAATATTGTTTTCCTATTGAATTCCCACCTAATTTGTGTTTTTTTGAGGTGGAATTTTGGGTGTTAGAGGCTAGGGATTTAGAGAGTTAAATTTGGGGATTTGAGTGACGATTTGGTGCCAGAATTTGGCAAATTTGGTATGGTTGGACTCGTGGTGGATGGATTCCGATTTTTGTAACTTTTATCGAATTCTGAGACGTGGGTTCGGGGGTCGACTTTCGAGTTGACTTTTTGACTTTTGATTAAGAACTTAGTATTTTCATATGGAATTTATTCCTTTAGCTCGTGTTGATTGTATTGAATTATTTGTGGATAGATTCGAGGCACTCGGAGGCCGATTCGCAAGGCAGGGGCTTATTGGAGTAGCGATTTGCACAGTTTGAGGTAAGTAACACTTCTAAACTTGATTCTGAGGGTATGAAACCCCGAATTATGTGTTATGTGATTGGTGTTGAGGTAATACACATGCTAGGTGACGGGTGTGTGGGCGTGCACCGTAGGTAATGTGACTTGGTCAATTCCATGGAACTGTATAGTTGAATAATCTTGTCGTTATCCATATATTCTCCATGTGTTAGAGAAATTAAGCTGCAAGTCATGTTAGAAATCATGCTTAGGCTACATGTTGGGACACACGGAGGTCGTGTTGCATTTTGAAATTATTTTCTTAAATTGCAATTATGTACTCAGTCACTGCTAGTATTTGCATATCATATCTCAGTCTATGTTGTCATTTATTGATACATCATATCATAATTATTTTGGCTAGTTATTATGATTCTTGTGAGCCCGAGATACTGGAGAGATTGAAGACTGAGTGAGGTCGAGGGCCTGATTGTGAGGATATTTATGAGATCGGGCTGCACGCCGCATCATGTTTTATTGATTCATGCCATGATTGGCTTATTATAATGCTTGGGCTGGATTTGCCCCTCTGGAGTCTGCACACCCATAGTGAATGCAAGTACCTACTGCATGCGAGTGCAAGTGCAAGTGCCGAGCGATTGGGAAGATTGAGTGTCTGTGAGGATGGAGTAACTGTGAGGAATGAGTGACTGTGAGGATGGAGTGAATGGGAGGACTAAGTGATTAATACTTTGAGAGTATGCATATGATTTGATCACTGTTTTGTACTTCAGTTAGCATACGTAACTGAAATGTACATATCAAGATATACCATATCTTGTTTCAATTGAACTTGACATATCTTACCCGTTTGAGCTTTAACTGTTAAACTTGGAAGCATGCCTACATTTCTGTACTATAATTCTGTAATTGAACTAATCATGTGATGCGCGTCACTGCTTTTAGTCCAATAGTTCGACTTGTTACTTACTGAGTTGGTTGTAGTCACGCTACACCCTGCACTTCGTGTGCAGATCCACGCATTTTCGGACACGGTGGTTGCTGATTTTCAGAGTTTCTAGTCATTCGGAGATTATTGAGGTAGCTGCCCTGGCGTCCGCAGACCTTGACTCTCCTCCCCTATCCCTCAGTTTTACTTATTCAGGTTTTGTTTTCTTAGACAGTGTATCAAACCTTGTATTTGTATAGATGCTCCTGTACTCAGTGACACCATAGTTTTGGGAATCTTCTGTATCTAGTCATGACGGTTTATCCAGGTTTATGAGATTTTTACTTCTTTAAACCTGTTTTAGTATATTTTAACTTTGAAAGTGTTGGTATGTTTAGTTGTCCACTTGCCTAGTATCATGATAGGCGCCATCAAGACAGGTTGAGTTTTGGGTCTTGACAAGTTGGTATCAGAGCCTAGGTTACATAGGTCTCATGAGTCATGAGCAGGTATAGTAGAGTCTTGCGGATCGGTACAGAGACTTATGTACTTATCTTCAAGAGGCTGTTGAATCCTTAGGAAAACTTCACATTCTTGTATTCTTGTCATGCGAATTGTTGATTTAGGGAACTAAAATTCTTTTATTCTATTCTCTTAAAGATGGTGAGGACACGTTCTACCGGACCGGATGGACAGCCACCACTACCACCGGCTAGGGCCACGAGAGGCTGGGGCTATGGTAGGGGTCGCGGTAAGGGCCGAGGTGCAGCTCGTACAGCGGCTAGAGCAACACCTGCAGGTCCACCAGTTGCTCCAACTGAAGAGCAGGTTCCAGATGTTGTTGAACCAGTGGGGCCAGCTAAGGCATAAGTTGTGCCAATTGTGATTCCACACTTTCAGGAGGCTTTGTCTTAGATATTGACTGTGTGCACCAACCTTGCTCAGGCGGTTTCTGTTCTGATCGCGCGAGCCGCTTCTCAGGAAGGGGGAGGTATTCAGACTCCCATCGCCCGTACTCCAGAGCAGGTGATGCATCGATTTAAGACATCGAGGGTACTACCAGCGAAGCCGGTTGCAATTGCTCGGGCCCAGGTGGCTCCTATTATGACTGATAAGGAGCAGAAGATGCTGGAGAGATTTGAGAGGCTCAGGCCTCCATCATTCAGTGGGGCTGAGTCAGAGGATGCTCAGGACTTCTTGGATAGGTACCAGCGGCTTCTTCGCATAGCGGGTATTCTAGAGACTAGTGGAGTCTCCTTTACTACTTTTCAGCTATCAAGGGCTACCTTCAGATGGTGAGAGGCCTATGAGAGGAGTAGGCCAGTCAGTGCTGCACCACTTTCATGGCATGAGTTCTCCGTTATCTTCTTGGAGATGTTTGTGCCACAGACCCGCAGGGAGGAGCTGCGCAGGCAGTACGAGTAGATATGTCAGGAGGGTATGTCTGTGACCCAGTATGAGATGAGATTTTTAGAGTTGGCTCATCATGCAATTTGGTTGGTTCCCACTGAGAGGGAGAGGATTAGGATGTTCATTCATGGCCTCCACTATCAGTTGCGTTTTGTTATGACTCGGGGGAGTGTATCAGGTGCTAGGTTTAATGAGGTGGTTGATATTGCTCGACGGCTAGAGATGGTCCATAGTCAGGAGCATGAGGAGAGAGAGTCCAAGAGGCCTCGTGGTTGGAGTGGTTTCAGTGGTGTTCCTTGTGGGGGCAGTTCTCCCACAGTACGGGTCGTCCTTATAGGCCTGCTCAGATAGCTCGTCCAGTTCATCGTGGTGCATCAGCTAGCCATGGTTTGTACAGTGCTCGTCCAGATCAGTCATATCTCAATGCTCTCCTAGCTTAGAGTTCATCCCCTGCTCCATCGGTTCATGGTTCATCTCTGTGCCAGGTCCTTCTAGTAGTCACTCTGGTACTTGGGGCCTGGCCTGATTCAGCCCCCACCACCACCAGCTTGTAGGTTTTTCGAGTGCGGGGAGTTTGGGCAAATGTGGATACAGTGTCCTTGTTGCCCGGGAGGTCCAGTTCAGTAGAGGGTTTACGCTATGACTTCCGTACTAGTCACTTTACCATCTGCCCAGCGAGCTAGAGGTGTTGCCCAAGCAGCTACATGTCGCATTAGAGGGGGAGGCCGATCAGGTGGTGGTGAGGCCCGATTCTATGCTATTCCTGCCAGCCAGATGCTGTTGCTTCAGATGCAGTGATCACATGTATTGTCTCAATGTGCTACAGGGATGCTTCCGTTATTTTACAGTGGTTCTACTTATTCCTATGTATCATCCTATTTTGCTCATTATTTGGATATGCACCGTGAGTCGTTAGTTTCACATGTTCATCTATCTATGCCGGTGGTCGATACTATTATTGTGGACCGTGTATATCGATCATGTGTAGTGACTATTGGGGGATTGGAGACTAGAGTTGATCTCTTATGGCTTAGTATGGTCGATTTCGATGTGATTTTGGGTATGGACTCGTTGTCTCCATGTCATGCTATTCTGGATTGTCACGCTAAGACTGTGACATTGGCGATATTGGGGTTGCCAAGGTTCGAGTGGAGAGGTTCTCTATATTATGTTCCCAGCAGGGTGATTTCTTATTTAAAGGCCCAACGGATGGTTGGGAAGGGGTGTATGTCATATTTTGCCTTTGTGAGGGATGTTGGTGCTAATACCTCTACTAATGATTCGGTTCAGGTGGTGCGAGCTTTTTCGAATGTGTTTCCTACAGACCTGCCGAGCATGCCACCCGATAGGGATATTGATTTATTTATTTATTTGGTATTGGGCACTCAGCCCATTTCTATTCCTCTGTATTGTATGGAACCAGCTGAGTTGAAGGAATTGAAAGAGCATCTTCAGGAACTTCTTGATAAGTAGTGTATCAGGCCTAGTTTGTCACCGTGGGGTGCACCGATTCTGTTTGTTAAGAAGAAGGATGGTACTATGCGGGTTTAAATCGACTATAGGCAGTTGAACAAAGTTAAAAACAAGAACAAGTATCCTTTGTCATGCATTGATGGTCTATTTGACCCGCTTCAGGGAGCGAGGGTGTTCTCTAAGATTGATTTGAGGTCTGGTAACATTGTAGTAACATTGTTATTGTTGATTTGGTAACGTTATGGCATATGGGCACATGTCGTGTGAGTTGATTATTGTGTTGTGATATTGATACACATGCGGTGGTATAAGAGTAGGTATTTGTAACGACCCGACCTGTTGTTTTGAGTATTATAGCCCCGTTCTCCCATTTATTCCTTATTCTATGGCCATTTGTTATTATGTGACTTGCCAAGGTAGTTGGTTTTAGTTTCGGGGGTGTGACGGAATGAGTTAGGACACTTAGTGCCAAGGTTAGAAGCCTAAGTTGAGGTCCTGGGGGCCTTGGGTGGATTACGGATGGTTAACTAGTGGGAATTTGGACTTAGACAGGTCTGGTGTGATCGCACCTGCGAAGGATTTGGTCATAGGTGCGTGTTTGTAGAAGTGTATCTAGCATCGCAGGTGCAGATTTTCGTTTGGATGAGGGGATGCGCAAGTGCAAGGTTTTGGCCGCATCTACGAGATCGCAAATGCGGAAAGTGGAGCGTAGGTACAAAGTGGCGAAGGGTAGGAGTTTTCGCAAAAGCGGAGCCCAAGTCGCAGGTGTGACTCTGTAGAAGTGGAGCCTGATCCGCAGAAGCGAAGGCAAGGGCCTTCATGGAAACCGCAGAAGCGGAGTTTTGGCGCACATACGGAGCCGCAGAAATGGTTAGGTGAACCGCAAGTGCGAGATGCTTGGCAGATTCATAAGGTGGAGGGATTGAGCTATTTTCTCTTCTTTTTTTTAGTTTGCAAGCTCGATGGGAGGCGATTTTTAAGACAGGTTACTAGATTTCAAGAGCTAAGCAGCTTTTGGTCGTTTTTATCTATTAATATTGAATACCCATTGAATTTCCCACCTAGATTATGTGTTTTTAAGGTAGAATTTGGGGAATTTTGGACTAGGGATTGGAGAGTAAGATTTGGGGATTTGAGTGACGATTTGATTTCGGAATTGGGTAATTTTATTACAGTTGGACTCGTTATTGAATGGATGTTTGGATTTCATAAATTTTGGGTTGACTTTTATTAAAGAACCTAGCTTTATCATATGGAATTGATTCCTATAGCTTGTGTTGATTGTATTAAGTGATTTATGGCTAGATTCGAGTGGTTCAGAGGCCGATTCGCGAGGCAAAGGCTTGTTGGAGTAGAAATATGCGAGGTTTGAGATAAGTAACACTTCTAAACTTGATAATAAGGGTATGGATCCTAGAACTACGTGTTATGTGCTTGGTGTTGAGGTGACGCACATTCGAGTTTACGGGCGTGTGGGCGTGCATCGTAGTAATTATGACTCGGTTGATTCCATGGAATTGTGTATTTATTTAATCTTGTTAGTATTCATGTATTCTCCATGTGTTAGAGCAATTGAGATATGAATTATGTTAGAAGTCATGTTTAGGCTAGATGCTGGTACTGTTCGGACCCATAAAGGTCATTTTGTTTTCGGGTTATTTGCTTAAATCATAGTTATGTACTCAATCACATTCATCATCTGCATATCATATCTCAGTCTCTATTATCATTTACTATTACATCATGTATTATTGTTTTGGGCTGATTGGCATGAGTGTAGTGAGTCCGAGAGACTGGGGAGATTGATGATTGAGTGAGGCCGAGGGCCTGATTGTGAGTGATTGATGGGATCGGGCTGCACGCCGCAACAAGTTTTATTGATTCATGATGGGATCGCGGTGCACCTGCAGCACGTATTATTGATTCAAGATGGGATCAGGTTGCACGCTGTAGAAGGTTTTATTAATGCTTGGGCATGATCCGTTCCTCTGGACTCTAACATACCAGCAGTGAGTGCAAGTACCGCATAGTGCTGAGCGACTGAGTGTAATGTGTAAGAGCTGAGACAGTCAGATTGAGTACTCTAAGAGTGTGAGTACATGAGGTAATCATTGTGATGCATTACATGTGACATGCACATTTGACATGTAGGTATAGAGATGTAACATTCCTCAAATCAGTAATACTTGACATATTTTATCCGTGTTGAGCTTAAACTGCTAAACATGAAAGCATGTCTATATTTCTGTATTATGCACAAATTGATTATGTGTTTTCTCTGAGATATTATTGTCCTTTTTCCTGTCATACCTGTACTGTTATAATCTGGATTTGGACAGTTCCTATCTGAGCTCGTCACTGCTTTCAGCCCAAGGTTAGTCCTATTACTTATTGAATACATTGGGTCGGTTGTACTTATACTATACTTTGCACTTCGTGTGCAGATCCAGGTACTTTCGGGCAAGGCGATTGCTAGACTTGGAGCTTCATCTGTTTGGAGAGTATTGAAGTGGCTGCCTTGGTATTCGCAGACCTCAACTTTCATTCTTTTCAGTTTCTTAGCATTGTTCTATCTGTTTAGACAGTGATTTTAGTAGTTAGACTATATTTTAATTTAGATGCTCATGTACTCAGTGACACCCGGATTATGGGAATGCTTTATTTAAGTCCCACTATTACTTATCGACTAATTATTAGAGTATTACTGTTAAACTAGTTTTAATTTGTTTTCAATTTAAAAATATGTAATTATTTGTGGTTGTCGGCTTTCTTAGTATTCTGATAGGCGCCATCACGACATGTTGAGTTTTGGGTTGTGACAGTACTAAAACTCATGCAGTGAGATAAGGTGGGATTTATTTGCGTGTTTAGTAGAGTCTAGGTTAGATACGTCTCATGAGTCATGAGCAGGTTTAGTAAAGTCTTGGGGATTGGTACAGAGACATCTCCGCTTATCTTCGAGAGACTACCGAACCCTTAGAAAAAACATCACTTTCTTGTATTCGTGTTGTATGGATTTGTTGATTCCGAAAAATAAACTTCAGTTATTCTATGCTCTCATAGATGGTGAGGACACATGCTACCGGATCGGGCGGATGGCCACCAGTACCACCAGCTAGGGCCACGAGAGACCGGGGTCGTCGTAGAGATCGGGCTCATACTGTAGCCAGAGTAGCACCTGTAGATCCACTAGTTGAGTTCAGGAGTAGATTCTAGATTTGGTTGAGTCGGTGGGACTAGCTCAGGCACCAGCTGTGCCCATTGTGATTTTCAGGAGGCTTTGGCTCAAATACGACTATATGTACTAGCATTGCTCAGGCGATTTCAGTTCCGGCCGTGTCAGCTACTTCTCAGGCCTGGGGAGGTGCACAGACTCCCGCCGCCCGTACTCCAGAGCAGGTGGTTCAGGTACTTCAGACACCGAGGGTACTACCAGCCTAGTTGATTGCCGTTGATTAGGCCCAGATGGGTCTCCCTATGAGTGACGAGGAGCATAAGAGGCTAGAGAGGTTTGGGAAGCTCAGGCCTCCATCATTTAGTAGGGCTGAGTCAGAGGATGCTCAGGACTTCTTGGACATGTGCCAGCGGAGTCTTCATACAACGGGTATTCTAGAGACTAGTGGAGTCTCATTTACTACTTTTCAACTGTCGGGGGAAACCTTCAGATAGTGGGAGGCCTATGAGTTGAGCAGGCCAGCTGGTGCTGCACCACTAATATAGCACGAGTTCTTTGTTCTCTTCTTGGAGAAGTTTGTTCCACAGACCCGCATGGAGGAGTTGCGTAGGCAGTTTGAGATGCTACTCCAGGAGGGAATGTCCGTGACCTAGTATGAGATCAGATATTTAGACTTGGCTCGCCACGCGATCTAGTTGGTTCACACAGAGAGGGAGAGGATTAGGAGGTTCATTGATGGCCTCAACTATGGACTGCACTTTGTTATGACTCGAGTGGCTCTATGCGGGCTCAAAGACGCAAAACAGTTATTTGGAAACTCTTTCAAGCAAATGTGCATTCCCCTTTTTTTTTGACAAAATAACACCCCCCCCCCTTCTTTTTTCTTTTGATATCTCTGGATTGATTAAACCATTTTTTTAAAATTGATCAGGTAAAAGGAGAATTTAAGACTCTAGAGTCTAAAGAAGAACAAACAAAAAGAGAAGAGAAAAAGGAAAAGGACAAAAAAGTGGAATACAAAAGAAAGGAAAAAGCACGGATAGAGATAGCAGAAGCCTGGGATACCATTCCTTTTGCGCAAATAATAAGAGATTACATGTTAATAACTCAATCAATTCTTCAAAAATATATTGTATTACCTTAATTGATAATAGCCAAAAATCTCGGGCGTATGTTATTCTTACAACTTCCTGAATGGTCTGAAGAAAATTTACATCAGGTGCTAGGTTCGATGAGGTGGTTGATATTGTGAGGCGACTAGAGCAGGTCCGAAGTCAAGAGCGTGAGGCGAGGGAGTCCAAGAGGCCTCGTGGTACCGGTGGTTTCAACGGTGTTTCTCCTAGAGGGCTGTCCCACCATAGCATGGGTCATCCTTATAGGCCCACTCAGATGGCTCGTCTGGTTCATCGTGGTGCATCAGCTAGCCATGGTTCATATAGTGCTCATTTGGGTCAGTCGTCTCTCAGTGCCCTACTAGCTTAGATTTCATCTCATGCTCCATCATTTCAGGGTTCATCTGTGCCAGGTCCCCTAGTAGTTATTCTGGTTCTCAGGGTCCGCTTTAGTACCTGCTGCCATTATCAAAGCGAGGTTGATTTGAGTGTTGAGAGTTTGGTCATATGAAGAGGTATTGTCCCCATCTTTTGGGAGGTCCAGTTCAGTAGAGGAGTCAGCCGCGACTTTCGCACAAGTTACTTCACTACCCACTCAACCAGCTTGGGGTGGGGCCCAAGCAACTAGAGGTTTCCCTAGAGGGGGAGGCCGATCAAGTGGCGGTCAAGCTCAATTCTATGCTTTCCCTGCCCGTCCAGAGGTGGTTACTTCAGACGTAGTGATCACATATATTGTCCTAGTATGCCACAGGGATGCTTCTATATTATTTGGCCCTGGTTCCACTTACTCGTATACATCATCATATTTTGCTCGTTATTTGGATATGCCCCGTGAGTCCCTAGTTTTGCATGTTCAACTATCTACGTCGGTGGACAATTCTATTGTTAATGACCGTGTGTATCGGTTATGTATTGTGACCATTGGGGGACTGGAGATGAGAGTTGATCTCTTATTGCTTAGTATGATTGATTTTGACGTGATTCTGGGTATGGATTGGTTGTCCACATGCCATGCTATTATGGATTGTCATGCTAAGACCGTGATGTTGGAGATGCCGGGGTTACCTAGGATCGAATGGAGAGGTTCTCTAGGCTATGTCCCCAGCAGGGTGATTTCATATCTGAAGGCCCAACGGATGGTTGGGAAGGGGTGCTTGTCATATTTGGATTTTGTGAGGGATGTTGGTGCTGATACAATTATTATTGATTCTGTTTCGGAAGTGCGAGACTTTCCGGATGTGTTTCCTGCAGACCTGTTGGGCATGCCACCTGACAGGGATATTGATTTTTGTATTGACTTAATGCCGGACACTCAGCCTATTTCTATTCCTCCGTACTGTATGGCACCGGTAGAGTTGAAGGAATTTAAAGGTAGCTTCAGGAGATTCTTGATAAGGGTTTCATTAGGCCTAGCATGTCACCTTGGGGTGCACCGATTCTGTTTGTGAAAAATAAAAATGGTACTATGTGGATGTACGCATTCACTATAGACAGTTGAACAAAGTTACAATTAAGAACAAGTATCTTTTGCCGCGTATTGATAACTTATTTGACAAGTTTTAGGGAGCTAGAGTGTTCTCTAACATTGATTTGAGGTATGGGTATCACCAGTTGAAGATTTAGGACTCAGATATTCTGAAGACGGCATTCAGGACCCGTTATGGTCACTATGATTTCCTTGTGATGTCTTTTGGGCTGACCAATGCGCAAACAACATTCATGCATCTGATGAACAGTGTGTTCCAGTCATACATTTACATCCCGTACTTTTGTACGTTGGATTTGTCGTAAGATAATTGATGTAAGTTCAAGGACAAGATTATCTTTTAGGTTACAAGTATTTATGCTATTTAGAACAAGTGATAAGTAAGTGTCATGAAGGTTAGAGTGTAAACAAATCAAAAAAAATGAGCTTCGTCGAAATTTGATAGTTTGGGATGAAATACGGTCCAAGAAATAATACCCCATATTTATAGATTGGTGTTATACCACATGACCATGATAGTAAGGTATACGAAGTATATTAGTATTTAAGTAAATTGAGTGCTAGAATTAATTTTGTGGATAATTTGCTAATTATTTAGTTATAGGTGGGATAAAGTAAGTACTAAACAAAAGGATAAGTATAAAATTGGCATGTCCACATGGAGCCATGAAAATGATGTAATATATGACTAATGTTCTTTATAGGATCTATGAGTGGACACTTGGAATAAGTTAGTGATATAGTAATATAATGAAGAGGTGAGTGTACCCCACATACCATGATGGATAAAATACTTTTTTTAGTCTTCTTATTAGGAGAAATTGCAGCAAATATGACCCCTTATCACTTTAGTTAAATGTGGTGCTTCATAAATAAAACTAGGCAGCAAGAACTTTGGTTCCTTCATTTTCACGAGATGTAGAAATATTTTAAGCAACCTTTTATCTTTGGAAATTATGCATAGAACCAATACAATGTCAAATAGATAGTAATCTTTCTCAAAGACAATATACGGGTTTTGCGCACCGCCTTGATCTCGTTGTTCCGTTTTGGCGCGTTGTTAATCTGCGCTTTCTTCGATGTGAAGTAAGGTGGAATAAGAGTATTTCTTGAAAAATAAGATAAGAATTTTCTTCTCCTTGGTATATTTAAATTCGTCTAGGTCATAGCTAAATTGTGGGATGAGAATTATGGAGTTAATAGCGGGAAATAGTATTTTTAACGTTGTTGTTGTTGTTGTTGTTGTATCGACTATTTGGTAATTTTCTAAGTTGTGTTGAGGCTGGAAACTTTTGGAGTAAATTGAGTATATAGTTGGTGTAGTCATTGATATGTGTTTTGAAGGAAACAAAAGATTGGAGAAGTGTGGTTGATAATCGTACCCGAGCTTTCCGCTCGTTGTACCGTTGTTTGGGTTGTAAAACTGGTTATAAGAGTTGCAAGTTATGTTGTTATATTACCTTGCCTATGGTAGGCTTTAGAAAATGATACGAACAAGGAAAATACTGTCCATTTAATTGTAGTATAGGTTATCTTCCGTTATGCGATTAAGAGAATTGTTCGTATGGTTGACAATAGTATTATTCTTGTTATCGTATAGATCGTGAAGTAGATACGAGTTGAGCTCTTGAACCAGTGGATTAAGACAAGATATGTTAAGGCTAATCCTTCCTTCTTTTGGCATGATCCAAGTAACGATACGTAAATGTAATGTTATTTCCATAAATGGTTCTACTCTTAGAAGTTAAGGATGTCTGCGTTATTCATTCCTGTAAAATGATATTCAAAGCATGTCTAAGTATGTTGCTAAGTCTCTATTGAGGCGTAAGAAAAAGATGTTAATGTTCATAATGTATTATTATATGCATCTTCATTTACCACCTAGCTACGGCCGGTTGGGCAGTCATGCATCTTCATTTACCATCGAGCTACGGTCAGTTGGACAGTCATGCATCTTCATTTACCACCGTGCTATGGCTGGTCATGCATCATACATTTGCCACCATGCTACGGCCAGTAGAGCAGTCATGCATTTACCACCATGCTACGACCGGCCGGGCAGTCATGCATTTACCACCGTGCTACGACCCGTCGAGCAGTCATACATTTACCATCGTGCGATGGCCGGTCGGGCAGTTACCACTGATCAGTTGGGCAATCATGTTACACTATGGATAATAGTCCCAAAGAGAGGCATTATATATATATATATATAAGTATAATTAGTATGCATATACGATGGCACTTCAGAGGTCCAGGTTGATTCTTTCATCTCTCTCATTAATTTTAACTTATTGTTATGTTTCAGTTCTGCCTTACATACTGAGTACATTATTCATACTGACTTTATTTTTATTGTGGATGTTGCATTCATGTCTGCAGGTGTAGGTAATCAGTTTGATTAGCCCTCTTAGTCGACGAGGTTAGAATTCAGTGAAGGATCAGTAAGAGTCCACTTCATTCGGAGTGCAGCCGAGTCTATAAGTCATCCTGTCAGAGTTTTGCTACAGACTTATGGGTAGGCCGGTGCCCTATCCTATTAAATGTCGAATACTCTTAGAGGCTTTGTAGACATAAGTTCATTATGTACAGTATGAGGCCTTGAAGGCCCGAGTGTATTCATGTTTTAAGTATGATGGATCGCTGATACAACGTTTGCTCACTTACAGTTATACATTATGAGTTGTGGCCATGTTTTCCCATGATAGTTACAAAAAAGGAATGAATTTAGCTAACTCGACCTATGTATGTTCTAGTTTTGGTCGAATGATCATGAGTTACAAAGTGGTTCACTCATGCCAGTAAGGCACCAGGTGCCAGCCATACCCCCCCTGGTTTTGGGCGTGACACATATCTTGATTCATTTTTCATAGTATTTATTGACGATATCCTGGTGTACTCAGGTAGCCAGGAGGAGCATACACATCATCTAAGGATTCTACTATAGAGGTTGAGGGAGGAGAAGCTTTATGCCGTGTTCTCTAAGTGTGAGTTTTGGCTCGGTTCGGTGGTGTTTTGGGGGCACGTGGTGTCCAGTGAGGGGATTAAGGTGGATCCGAAGAAGATTGAGGCAGTTCAAAGTTGGCCTAGGCCGTCTTCAGCTACTGAGATTTGGAATTTTCTTGGCTTGGCCAGATTGTATCGTCGCTTTGTGGATGGTTTTTCATCCATTGCAGTGCTTTTGACTAGGTTGACCTAGAAGGGTGCCCCATTCAGGTGGTCAAATGAGTGTGAGGAGAGCATTTAGAAGCTCAAGACTTCCTTGACCACAACTACAATTCTAGTTTTGCCTTTAGCATCGGGTTCTTGAATTGGTATTGGGTGTGTCTTGATGTAGGAGGGTAGAGTGATTACATATGCTTCACGCCAGTTGAAGCCTCATGAGAAGAACTACCTTGTTCATGATTTAGAGTTAGCATCCATCGTCCATGCATTGAAGATTTGGAGGCATTATCTCTACGGCGTGTCTTGTGAGGTATTTACAGACCATCGGAGTCTTCAGCACTTGTTCAGCAAAAGGATCTAAATTTGAGGCAACGAAGATGGTTGGAGCTGCTAAAGGACTATGATATCACCATTTTGTATAATCCCGGGAAGGCCAATGTGGTGGCCGATGCCTTGAGTAAGAAGGCGGTGAGTATGGGCAGCCTTGCAATTATTCCTGTTCGCGAGAAATCTCTTGCATCAGATATTCAGGCCTTGGCCAATCAGTTCATGAGTTTAGATGTTTTGGAGCCTAGTCGGGTTCTAGCTTGCGTGGTTTCTTGGTCTTCTTTATATGATCGCATCAGAGAGCATCAATATGATGACCCTCATTTGCTTGTCCTTAAGGACACGGTTCATTATGATGGAGCCAATGTGGTTTCCATTGGGGATGATGGGGTGTTGCGGACGCAGCCCAATTTAGATGGGCTACGTGCATTGATTTTTAAGGAGGCCCATAGTTTGTGGTATTCCATTCATCCGGGTGCCACGAACACGTATCACGACTTGAGGAAACACTATTGGTGGAAGAGGATGAAGAAAGAAATAGTGAAGTTTGTAGCTCGGTACTTAAATTGTTATCAGGTGAAGTACGAACATCAGAGGCCGGGTGGTTTGCTTCCGAGGCTTGAGAGTCCTGAGTTGAAATGAGAGCGTATCACCATGGACTTCATAGTTGGGCTCCCATGTACCTTGAAGAAGTTTGATGCAATTTGGGTGATTATGGACCGGTTGGCTAAGTCCGCGTATTTTATTCCAGTTGGGACTACCTATTCTTCGGAGAGGTTGGTTGAGATCTATATCCGTGAGATTTTTCGTCTTCACGGTGTGCCGATGTCCATTATCTCAGATCGGGTCACACATTTCACATCGTAGTTTTGGAAAGCAGTGCAACGAGAGTTAGGCATATAGGTTGAGTTAAGTACAACATTCCACCCCCAGACGAATAGATAGTCGGAGCGCACTATTCAGATATTAGAGGACATGATACGCGTTTGTGTCATGTATTTTGGGGGTTCTTAGGATTAGTTTCTACAACTTTTAGAGTTTTCCTACAACAACAGCTACCAATCGAGTATTCATATGGCTCCGTTTGAGGCCTTGTATGGGAGGCGATTTCGGTCTTCGATTGGTTGGTTTGAGCTGGGTGAGGCTAGGCTATTGGGTACTAACCTGGTTCAGGATGCTTTGGAAAAGGTTAAGATGATTAATGATCGGCTTCACACGACACAATCTAGATAAAAGAGTTACGTTGATCGGAAGGTTTGTGATGTTGCCTACATGGTGAAGGAGAAGGAATTTCTTAGAGTTTTTCCCATGAGGGCTGTTATGAGGTTCGGGAAGAAGGGCAAGTTGAGCCCTCGGTATATTGGCCCTTTTGAGGTGCTTGAGAGGATTAAAGGGCAAGTTGAGCCCTCATGTTTTGGACTTCAGCACAGTTCGGTTAGATGGGGATTTGACTTAAGATGTGGAGCCGATGGCTATTTTTGATCGGTAGGTTTGAAAGTTGAGGTCATAGAATATAGCTTCAGTGAAAATGCAGTGGAGAGGTCAGCCAGTCAAGAAGGCTACTTGTGAGGCTGAGCGGAAGATACGGAGAAGATATCCACGCATATTTGGGACTCCATGTATGATTCTAGACCCGTTCGTGGATGAACATTTGTTTAAGAGGGGGAGAATGTAACGACCCGACAGGTCGTTATGAGTATTATAGCCCCGTTCCCCTATTTACTGCTTATTCTCTGCCCATTTATTGTAATGTGACTTGAGGGGTTGGTTGATTTAGTTCCGGGGATGTGTCGGAATGAGTTGGGACACTTAGTCCCAAGGTTGGAAGCCTAAGTTAAAAGAGTTGACCGGATGTTGACTTATGTGTAAATGACTCCAGAATGGAGTTTTGATGGTTCTGATAGCTCTTTATAGTGATTTTGGATTTTGGAGTGTGTCTGGATGTTGATTTGGAGGTCCATAGATGATTTCGGCTTGAATTGGCAAAATTTAGAAAAGTTAAAGTTTGGCCGAGAGTTGACTTTGTGGTTACTGGGCTCGAATTTTTGTTCCGAAAGTTGTAAAAGTTCCGTTGTGTCACTTATGACTTGTGTGTAATATTTTGAGGTCAACCGGAATTGGTTTGGTATATTTTTTGCATTAGTTTTGGAAGTTGGAAATTTATTAGTTTCATTAGGCTTGAATTGGGGTGCGATTCTTCTTTTTGATTTTGTTTGATGCGATTTGAGGCCTTGAATAAGTTCGTATGATGCTCAGAACTCAACAAAACTTATGAAATTCGATAACCTATTCAATTACGAGTCCAAGCATACTAGTTTCACCCAAATCCGACTCTGAATCGATGTTGAAAACTCAAAACATCACTCTATGAAACTTTAGGCTAAAACCCCCAATTTCTCTTTAGAATTCATAATCCAATCACCCAAAATAAAGATAGAATCATGAAATATAATTAAAACCGAGTATAAAACACTTACCCCAATCCTTGTGATGAAATTTGTCTCAAAATTGCTTCACCCCGAGCCCCAAATCTCAAAATATGATAAAAGAACCAAAATTCTCGATTTTATAGTTTCTACCCAGAAATTCCGCATATGCGGTCACACTCTCGCATCTGCGACCCCCACTTCTGCGGTAAAAGTCTTCGCTTCTGCGAAAATAGCTAGACCCAGTTAACCTCGCACATGCGGTAGAAAAATTCCGTTGCTGCGAAAACCTTCGCACCTGCGCTCCAAATCGTTGCCTCTGCATACACGTATGTGTGCTTCTGCGACCAATTGTCCGCATCTGCATCAATTCGTTTTAGGACTTGTTGGTATGTTTTGTTGTGGTTCGGGGGGCCTCGGGTGGATTTTGGATGGTTAACGGGTTGGAATTTGGACTTAGAAGATTGCGGAAGAGTTTCAGGTCTGGTGTGATTGCACCTGCGAAGGATTTAGTCACAGGTGCACGGTCACAGAAGCATGTGTGGCATCGCATGTGCGGTTTTTTGTTGGGCTAAGGGGTAGGAGTTTTCGTAGAAGCGGATCCCAGGTCGCAGGTGCGACTCCGCAAAAGTGGAGCTTGGTCCGTAGAAGCGAAGGAAGGGGCTTTCATGGAAACCGCAGAAGCGGAGTTTTGGCCGCACTTGTTGAGCCGCAGAAGCAGCTAAGTGAACCGTAGGTGCGAAGATTCATAAGGTCGAGGGTTTGAGATATTTTCTCATTTTTTGGACTTTGCAAGCTCAGTGGGAGGCGATGTTTGAGAGGGGTTCCACTAGATTTCAAAGGGTAAGCAACCTTTGGTCGTTTTTATCTATTAATATTGAATACCCATTGAATTTTCCTCCTAGATTATGTGTTTTTAAGGTAGAACATGGGGAATTTTGGACTAGGGATTTGAGAGTAAGATTTGGGGATATGAGTGACGATTAGATATCGGAATTGGGTAATTTGGGTATGGTTGGACTCGTTATTGAATGGGTGTTCGGATTTGGTAAATGTTATTCGATTCCGAGAAGTGGGCCCAGGGTTGACTTTTGGGTTGACTTTTTGACTTTTGTTAAAGAACCTAGTTTTATCATATGGAATTGATTCTGATAGCTTGTGTTGATTGTACTAAGTGGTTGGTGGCTAGATTCGAGTCGTTCGGAGGCCAATTCGCGAGGCAAGGGCTTGTTGGAGTAGAGATTTGCGCAGTTTGAGGTAGGTAACACTTCTAAACTTCATAGTGAGGGCATGAATCCCCGAATTACGTGTTATGTGGTTGGTGTTGAGGTGACCCACATGCTAGGTGACAGGCGTGTGGGCGTGCAACGTAGTTATCTAATCTTGTTAGTATTTATGTATTCTTCATGTGTTAGAGAAATTGAGTTGTGAATCATGTTAGAAGTCATGTTTAGACTATATACTGGTACCGTTTGGACCCACATAGGTCATTTTGTTGTCGGGTTCATCATCTGCATGTCATATTTCAGTCTTTGTTATCATTTACTGTTACATCATGTATCATTGGTTTGGGCTGATTTTTATGAGTATTGTGAGCCCGAGAGACTAGAGAGATTCATGAATGAGTGAGGCCGAGGGCCTGATTGTGAGTGATACAGTGGTCATTTTGTTGTCGGATTCATCATCTGCATGTCATATTTCAGTCTCTATTATCATTTACTGGTACATCATGTATCATTGGTTTGGACTGATTTTCATGAGTATTGTGAGCCCGAGAGACTAGAGAGATTCATGAATGAGTGAGGCTGAGGGCCTAATTGTGAGAGATACTTATGGGATTGGGTTGCACGCCGCAATAAGTTTTATTGATTCATGATGGGTTCGGGATGCACGCCGCATCATGTATTATTGATTCATGATGGGATCGGGTTCCACGCTGCAACATGTTTTATTATCTCTTAGGCAGGCCCCTCCGGAGTCTGACATTCCAGTAGTGAGCACATGTACTGTACAGGGCTGAGCGACTGAATGTGATGAGTGAGAGATGAGATAGTCAGGTTGAGTACTTTGAGAGTGTGAGTACGTGAGGTTATCATTGTTATGCATTACATCTCACATACACATTTGACATGTAGATATAGAGATGTAACATTCCTCATATCAGCCTTACTTGGCATATTTTATCTGTGTTGAGCTTAAACTGCTAAATTTGAAAGCATGTGTACATTTCTATACTATGCACGAACTGATTATGAGTTTTCTCTAAGATATTATTGTCATTTTTCCTTTCATAAATGTACTGTTATAATCTGGATTTGGACTGTACCTATCTGAGCTCGTCACTGCTTTAAGCCTAAGGTTAGTCCTGCTACTTATTGAGTAAATTGGATCGGTTGTACTCATACTATACTCTGTATTTCGTATGCAAATCAAGGTACTTTCGGGCACGATGGTTGCTAGATTTGGAGCTTCATCTATTCGGAGACTATTGAGGTAGTTGTCTTGGGGTCCGCAGACCTCGACTCTCCTTCCTTTCAGTTTATTAGCATTGTTCTATCTTTCTAGGCTGTTATTTTAGCAGTTAGACTGTATTGTCACTTAGATGCTCATGTACTCAGTGACACCCGAATTTGGGAATGTTGTATTTAAGTCGTAGTATTACTTATCGACTAATTATGATAGTATTACTGTTAAACTTGTTTCATTTTGTTTTCAATTAAAAATGTGTAGTTATTTATGGTTGTCCGCTTGCCTAGTATTGTGATGGCGCCATCATGGTGTGTTGAGTTTTGGGTCGTGACAGTATTGAAATGTATGCGGTGAGATAAGGTGGGATTTATATGCGTGTTGCTAGTAAGGGAATTACTTAAAGCCACACAGTGAGATAAAGGGCTAAAACGCGTGTAGCTATTTCAAGAAAAATGTTTTAAAAATAAATGCAAGTCTCACGCTGTGATATAAGGAAAATTGTGATTATGACTTATGAAGTGTGAATATGAGGTGTGTTACCTTGGTTGTGATTCTTGTTGCACATTCTACGTGAAAAACCTTGTTGATTTAAATGGTTGTTGTCTTTCCTTCACTTTCTTCTACTTGTACTTTCACGGTATTTTATCACTTGTTGTTCCTATTATATGTGTACTCTTTGTTGTCCTTTATTGCTTTAATTTTCATTATTAGTCTTATATCATTGTACCCTTTTATTGTCATCTATTTCCTTGCTTTCCGTCATTATATTATATAGTATTCTGTTCAGGTTTCTTTTGTCTAGTAAATGTCTTGACATGGCCCCGTCATTACTCTACCGAGGTTAGGCTTGATAATTATTTGGTACCGTTGTGGTGTACTCATGTTATGTTATTGCATATTTTTATGTAGATCCAAGTACATCTGCTTGTGTCGGATGCTAGTAATTTATCAGTTATCCCGTAGACTTCAAGGTATACCTGCTCGACGCTCGCAGGCAGGCCTCAGAGTCACCGTCTTTTGTTGCTTTACTATTGTTTATCTTCATTTCAAACAGAATTGTATTTAGAAATTATTAGTGCATCCTCTGTAGAGCTTATGACTTATTTCTACAGATTTTGGGAGTTATTTGATAGTTGTACCGTTTGGGCTTTACTATGATAGTTTAACAGTTTAATTTGATATTTAAGTTGTTATATCTACTAATTCTCAAAGTATGTTAGGTTTACCTAGTCTTAGAGACTAGTTGCCATCATGACATTCTAAGGAGGTAATTTGGGGTCGTGACAACTTACCTCGCAAACGCGATGCACAATGATAACAACCCTTCGCGAACGCAGCCTCGACATCATGAATGCAAATGCGAAGGCAACTCCAGCAGCTCCCAGCTCCCCAATGCGAACACGCCTCCTCTTCGTGAACGCGAATAGGGAAAGTTCCTACCTAAACAAACAAAAATTGCGAACGCGGTCCCCCACCACGAACGTGAAGAACAAATATCCTCCAGTCCAATTCCTTATTCAAACGCGATGATGTCCCCAAGAACACGATTCACAGCTTACACCAGCAAAAACCAGCAATACAAACATGAGAGAAATGATCCGAAATCAATCTGAAACACACCCAAACCCCTCGGGACCCCGTCCAAACATACCAACAAGTACCAAAATATAATACGGACATACTCGAGATCTCAAATCTCATCAAATAGTATAAAACAACAAATAGCATCCCAATTCAAGTTTAATGAACTATTTCAAATCCAAATTCCAAACTTATGTCGAACACGTCTAAACAACTCGGAATCACCTCAAATTTTACACACAAGTTTCAAATGACATAACAAACGTACTTCAACTCCCAGAACAACAATCTAAATATGATAATATCGAAGTCAACTTACAGTCAAACCTATGAACTTTCCAAACCTTCAAATTGCCAACTTTCGCCAATTAGAGCCAAAACCTTCTTGAAACATCCAACTGCAAATCAGGGCATACTCCTAAGTCCAAAATCACCATTCGGATCTAACAGAACCGTAAAAACTATGATCCGAGGTCAAATACATAAAAGTCAAACTTGATCAACTCTTCCAACTTAAAGCTTCATAGTTAAGAATCATTCTTCTAAATCAATCCTAAACCACTTGATAACCAAAACCGACAACACACATAAGTCATAATATACCATATGAAACTGCTCATGACCTCAAACTATCAAATTGAACTCAAAATGACTGGTCAGGACGTTATATATTTAAAAAAAATAAGTTATGTTTACATATATAAGAAGTACTAAGCTATTGAATGTATAGAATGGTAATGCATCATTCTAATTTCTTCTTACATAATTGTAGTGTAAGAGGAAAGTGTACCAACCAAATGGACCATGGCATGTTACAGCGTCAGGAGCGTGGAAGAATCATATAATGGGAGGCACCGTATGTATCAGTAATTTTTGTCAAATCTTTTTTCGGAAAGGTCACAAGGTGACTCAACTATTACCTGTGTCAATGTCTTTCTCAGTCTAAGCTACATTGCAAAATGAAAACCTTTTTGCATTTCTACGGTGTCTTTCATATTTTCCATATGAAAATTTTCTATGACCTTGGTTTTTGGTGTCGGCTTTGAATCCTTATATATAAATAATAAATATTTGCAATTACTCCATCGCAAGAGAAAATGTTCAACTCCTTCTATCCTCAAAGGTTTTCAACACTTGATGTAATTCAGCATCTCCTTCCCGAGTCATCTTTTTATTTTCTAGCGATTTCATATATATAATTTAAAGCTAACACGATAATCAAATTCTCTCTAGGTTGATGATAATCCTTCCCCGTCAGTTTCAAGTATGTCCTTAAGACTCTTTAAATTGGCAGTTGTGTATGAGCAAGCTGTTGGAACTCAGTGCTCTTTTAAGTATATCTCTCATGGCCCAAAATCTTACTAGTCGTGATGGTACCTAACGCAACACGCTAGGTAAGCCAATTAACAGTAAACAATAATATAATGATAATGATAAGAGTTAAGAATGAAATAACTGAATTTTATACAACTCCCCAAGGACTGGTAGTACAAATCATGAGCTTCTAACACTTAGAGTTTATAAAGCTGGTATGAAATAAATACATCATCTATTCGAAATATACATGAACAGATTTATAAATCTAAAGCTACCAAGAACAAGATTCAGTTGTAACCGGAACGCAGGTACATCTTCAAGGCCAGCTCCCGCCACATGCAACAACACCAGCTCCAACATCTGCACGCAAGGTGTATAAGTGTAATATGAGTAAAACTGACCATATGTACTGAATAAGTAACAAACCTAACCTTAGGTCGCAAGTAGTGACGAGCTTGGAAAATAGTCAGAGTCCAACGCCAATAGCCAAGAACAACTTGTAACAATATAATAAAAACAGGACAAGTAATAACTCAAAGATATGATGCTCAGCTCGTTCGCAGTTACAGAAAATAGGCATGTTTTTCGGGTGTAATAGTAAAACCCAAATCTTTCACCGAAATCACCAAATATGAGAGCATTAGAAAACTCTGATTTTTCCCATAAACTTTCAACAACAAATAAGGTATTCCATTCTCAGATAGCATCAGGAAAGTACATCTCTATACCCACATGTCAATGTGCATGTGAAGTCATGAATGCCACATTACCGTTTAACATAAGAAAATGCATCTTTATGCCTACATGCCAAGTATGCATCACAATGATAAAACTCATGTGCTCATACTTTATCAGTATTCAACCTCACTCAGCACGCTCAATCACTCAGCACCTCCCAATCACTCTAGACGATTAATCACTCGGCACCTCCCAATCACTCAACACTTGGCACTCGCACTAAGTAGGTACCTGCACTCACTGCTGGCATGTCAGACTCCGGAGGGGCGGATCCTACCCAAGCACTAATATAAGCCAATCATGGCATGCTACGGCGAGCAGCCCGATCCATCATGAATCAACAAAGCCTGTTGTGGTGTGCAACACGATTCCATAAATATCACTCACAATCAGGCCATGGGCCTCACTCAGTCATCAACCTCTCCAGTCTCTCGAGCTCACAAATCTCATGCCAGTCAGCCAAAACAATGATAACATGATGTGACAACAAATGATAACAGAGACTGAGATATGATATGCAAATGAATGAATATGATTGAGTATGTAATAGCAATTTAATCAAATAACTCAACAATAGAAATAACCTCAGTGGGTCCAACAGAATAAGTATATGGCCTAAACATGATTTCTAACATAGATCACAACTGAATTACTCTAACACATAGGAATTTTATGGATAGAAACAAGATAGATAACTACACAGTACCAAAGAATCAATCGAGTCATAATTCACACGGTGCACGCTCACACGCCCACACCCCCGTCACCTAGCATGTGCGTCACCTCAACCCCAACACATAACACGTATATTCAGTGATTCATAACCTCAGCACCAAGTTTAGAAGTGTTACTTACCTCGAACAAGCCGAATCCAACACCGAGGAAGCCAAACAATACTCTAGAAATGACATCTCGTGCGTACCGACCTTCGAATGGCTTAAAACATGCCAAAAGCAACTTAAGAACATCAAATAATGCCAAAGGAAACAAACTCAATCGATAAAGGTCGAATCTTTAATCAAAATCTCAAAGTCAATCAAAAAGTCAAACCCGGGCACGCACATCGGAATCTGATGAAACTGACAAAATCTAACAACCCATTCAATTACCACTCAAGCATACTAGTTTCACTCAAATGCGACTCTGAATCAATGTTCAAAACTCAAAACATTCACTTTATGAAAATTTATATAAAAGCCCCCAAATTTCACTTTGAAATCATCAATCAAATGCAAAAAATGAAGATGGATTGATAAAATATAATCAAAACCGAGTATAGAATACTTACCCCAACCTATGTGGTTACAATCGCCCAAATCCGAGCTTCCCAACTCAAAATATGACCAAATGAACAATCTGAAAAATCTGGCAACCCAATTCTTAGTAAAATGACCATAAATTCCGCATACGATATCGAAATTTGATGATTTCAGTTGCTATGGTTCCAAAATTACGATATGTATATAATTTTTTAGTTGAAGCAAGAATCAAAGGTCGTTTTCTCAATATGGTAACCTTTATGCTCAAATCGACATCGAAACCGAAAACAATCACCATACAACCCAAACTTATCCAAAATCATCATGCAACCCTATTGGAATAATTAAAAACCGTTTCTGAGTCTATTTACCCAAAAGTCAAACCTTGGCCAACTCTTCCAACTTAAAGCTTCTAAACGAGAATCATTCTCCCAAATCAATCCCGAACCGCTCGAAAACTGAAAGCAACCATACACGCACGTCATATTACATAATATGAAGTTACTCAAAGTGTCAAACCACAAATTGGAACGCTAAAGCTCAAAACGACCGATCCGGTCGTTACATTCTCCCCCACTTAAGCATGCGTTCATCCTCAAACATGCCAAGAGTCATTCCAAAGCCATCAAATCGCCGTGTAACCTTACCATGCACATACCCGACGGTTATCCCGTGTCACCCCAACCCATATAAGTCTGACAACACAACATAACTGAAGATCCTTAATTCAACCTTTGCTCATAAGCCTTAGAACCCAACTTCCAATATCCGGAATTTCTTACAAGACTCGAATCTTGCATCTACACACTGTATAAATGTGAACAAGTTGTATCAAGCCATAACCAGAAACCAAGATGTAATCACATGATATACCACACAACTCGCATACTCGTAGCAGTAATTCTCGATCATAGTAGCTGCTCAAAACAAACCCAACACCGGTAATAATCCTCGTATCAAGTAAAACCTCATTCAAAACCTTCGTAAACTACCGACGATGAAAGAAACATATAGAAACTCATAACCACTCATCAGATCAACAAGTCATGAAGCCCTCTCTCGTCCACCAAGAACCAAATCCAAATCCTACGTTGACTTCTGATATTATTCCTCCATACATACTATAATCAAATATGTCCATTCTAGGTCCAACGATCTCATCTCATCAATACAGCCACTCTACTGACGTGCCACACCAATAAAACCTTAATCCATAAACCATGCAATCTGTGCACCAATACGAAACAATTCAAATGCACCAAAAAATGAAAAATGACTCAAATGAGAGAACTGTCCCCAAGCTCAACAAGTACCACCACAACCGCAATTATATGAACCCATCATACATAGTAGAACCAAGACACATGAATTTGACACAAAGGATCATATCCCAACATAACTCCATTGCAATGCGTGACCACATCCAACACCGGTCCTATGAAATACCTCAAGCCACAATGCTCAAAATCATCAACCACACACAATTCGATAGCAAGTACATGAAGTGCATGACCATAACCATGGAGAAGTAAATAACACATTATACCACAACCCGGAAAGACCATAACCAAGGTACAATCAACCATTCCACACCCAAATCAACATCTCGCTCGTATTCCGCTATAAAGCCCAAACATAACCACACCATGTGTGCATATAACCAATGATTACCACCCCTTGTAGCATAGGAGAGTAATATATAGAACATATCTGAACACAAACAGGCTTAACTCTGACTGAATGACACACCTTTTAGCAATAATGATGTTGAGTCAACAAATCTGACCCGATGTAGAATATACATCCTTATTTGGTCTACTAATGGGCCCACAAATCAATTCTGGTCATCCCCATATGGATAAATGGCCCTCCAAGCGTCCACAATGACCTAAGCATAGCACGTACTATCATCTAGCCAACTTTGGCCACATCTTCACAGTCCGCAACTTTGAAACAATCTGCTTCTAAGAACTCCCAGTCTCCAAATCCATAGAACACATGAATCACCATAGTCGATCCCAACTCCACCACTCGAATGACTAACACGTCTCTTATACGCAATCATTCCCACGAGAAATACCTCTATAATTCTTTCATGCCACATAGCAAAAATATGAACATCAACAGTTGATCAACCAGGCGAGTACCACAATACCAATGAAGCCTTCGCAAGTCGACACACAATGCGCCTTCTGAAATACGCACCCTTCTCAAGAAATACCAAGTAGTAATAGAATTCATCTAGTCATCTGAAAACGTCCATGTTGTCTAAGAATTCATGACCTTCCCTTCAATACTGAACCGTGACCTTGCATATGCAAATCTCAATCCCACACAACACACCGCATCTATCATGCCATCATATGAAAAATATGAGAATCTCATAATAAACTCTGAGTCACCAGCAGAATACATACATGATCAGTTAGAAACCTTTCGCTTGATCCCATCTAGGATAAAATCACAACACGCCACATACCCCTCATACATGTAGATAATACCCATCTCAAGTTGTGGCAGAAATCACCGAGGACACTTCGGAACCCATTTGCACATAACCAAGCCATCAAAATTGAATTCCTCTAACTCAACCAAGTCACGCATGTCACCAAACCCAAGAGTATTACCACAAACACCTATAAAGCCACATCACATCATAAGAACCAAAAGAATCAAGCGTGCCCTTACCATACTAATCCAACCTGCTACCAAGCTGCCTATTTCCTCTGAGTTTCTTCTGAATTGCCTTCAAGTTAACACTTCTCTTTGCTAAAACACTATGGCCCTTAACTCAACGCTCACCATGAGAGATTCTAGCATAAAACCACATGGCCCTAAGGCTAATAAACCGTTGTATTCTTATTTAAACACTCAAAATACAACACCAGAGATACCCACTATGAAGAGGCCTTATGTGAATCTAAAGTCATTTCCTTCACCTTCCTGATACTAAAATGTAGAATCCATAATGATAGAGAAATATCACGAGTCTTGACACCATCCAATGTAAATCTCAGATTCTAGCCATATACAAATCCTAAAAATTCTCAATTGCAACATATAAATCTTGAATCCGTTAGACCTTCTGGAGAGTCATTCCCTCTACTCAAATCTCAATTGCACCACCCAAACGGGCCGAATGACTTGTTCCCCATTAGCACAACAACACCTAAAGAAGTAACCCCGCCTTAACTCAACTGAGCAAATTTCTACTCCATGCGTACTACATCCTTCACGAATAATAACTCAATCATTCGATGAGTCCCATATAACAATAAAGTGTAATATAAATCATATCCAGAAATTCCCTTACTCAAGTCATCCTCGATCTCAACCTCTGTAAGTCATAACGGATTCACAAATATGCCTCAAACCAAAACCAGTACAATACATAACCATGCAATCAAATAGTCGATAGCAGACTCCCCCACTTGGCTCAAATCCATAGAACAAAACATTTGATAATTAACAATACCTATACTCTATGACTGCCATAATCACACACTAAAACTTTACTAAATCCTTCATAAGCTCATGTAACCCAAACCATATAATACCTCAAGTCATCTACTAAGCTCGCATTCATCCTCGTGACGGCCAGGTCAACTTTCTCAACCAATAAAAACTCAAACGCAACACCTATAACCCATTGGTAGAAAAGAAACCCTCCACACCACATAATAAGTATCACACATCCGTAGATTACCCCGCAGGTGATAACCCACCTGCTTAGCCTCAAACTGTCATCTCTTTATACCCTTTCACAACCACAACTACTACGTAATCACTTAATCTTCCTGAGTCTGAACTCATCAATAAGACATGGAAATCTACTTCGTTCCACAAGTGAAATAACACGAAAGAATCTCTCAAAAAACTCCATAACTCAAGACTGTATGACACATCCATAGAAATTAAGCATCCAATATTCCTTTTCACATCTCAAACAAACTCTTCCCTTCACATTCAAACCATCTGAACACATCCCGTAGTCACATCCTAATAATCATACAGCCATCCAACCACTCACTGAGCCACCAGTCCCACTCATAGGGACATCAGTGGACATAGATGTCCAAAAGCACATGCTCATACAACTAAAACTACCGAGCCTAAGTTGTGGTCCAAATCGGGCCTCAAGTCCTCTAGACTGGCTCATCACCAAAACACAAAAAACACATTCTGCAGCTCATCCATGGAATCCACAAGCCGACGATGTATAGCTGATACCGAGCGCTAGCATGCGCACATGAGTGAGTGGAAAGAATTCAAAGAGATACACTTCAAGATGAATCAATGCCACACGATAAAGAAAGAAAGATGGGAAGTTTATCCTAAATGACCTGTAGCCTCTCGAAGATAGGTATGGACGTCATCATACCGATCAACAAGACTCTACTAGACACTTGCTAATGACTCATAGAACCTATGAACCTAGAGCTCTGATACCAACGTTTCATGACCCAAAATCCAACTAGTCATGATGATACCTAACCCAATCCGCTAAGTAAGCCAATTAACAACAAACCACATTATAATGATAGTGATAAGAGTCAAGAATGATATAACTGAATTTTATACTACTTCCAAGGACTGGTAGTACAAATCATGAGCTTCTAAGACTTAGAGTGTCATGACCCAACTGGAGGGTCATGACTAGCACCCGGGCCATACTTGCCGAGCACCAACGTACATTTTATCTAACCTTCCTTATTATCTTTAAGGGCCGACAAGATCAATATAAATAGTAGACATGGATCATGAACATCCAACAATGAAAGATAATGTCATGAACATACATAACATGGGACGACAAGACTGTCAAGAAACTATATATAAGGTACGAGCTATCATGATGCCATGAAAGACTATACAACAAAAATCAGCCGAAAAGGCATTCTAAACCATACATAAGTCGACACCTGTCTATGAGCCTCTAAAAGAACATAAGTGCTACAACATTGCCGGAACAGGGCCCCGACATACCCATAAGGTCTATAACAAAAATGCATACCAAGACCACGGCAAGTCCGGAGAAGGGATCTCGCCAATAACCGCTGAACTGGACAGCCTACTGTGGTGGGGGAGCTACGTCTACCTGTCTATCAGGACCTGCAGCACGACATGCAGCGTCCACAAATAAAAGGACGTCAGTACGAATAAAGTACTGAGTATGTGAGGCAAGAAAGCATAAGTAAGAACAGTAATGTAAACAGGGATAGAGAATATACAACCTGTGACATCTGGGTACCTCTGAGGGCTACTGACATGAAATACATGATACATACATATATATACATAAACTTTTAAAACATACGCCTTTGTGGGCATCACCATCATCATATCGTACCCGGCCATAATAGGCTCGGTAAAACGTACCCGGCCATCATAGGGCTCGGTAGAATCGTACCCGGCCACGTGGAGCTCGGTAAAACCCAACTGATCAGTGGTTGCACAATAGGTGCCGTACCCGGCCGACTATAGCGCGGCTCGATAGAGTAAAATAGATACATATATATGATGCATGCTGGACTCATTGGAATCATATTTTGAACCTTTTGGAGTGACATAAGGTTGGTATCCTTCGTACACGTTATTAGGATTAACTCTTCATCAAGAATCTTATAAGAATCAGGAACTACCAACAACATTGATAATATAAGAATAAGAGAATTAACATCAATATCAATCGTTTCATAAGAAGGGCAGCAATGTAAGTACTGCTAGCTTCTAAGATTAGAGTATCTTTGGGAGCTCGTTCATTACATTATGTACAATCGGAGTCGTGCAAAAGAATGAAGGGGATAGCCTCACATACCTTGTATATACTGCCCAACCTCAAGCTATGCAAATGTCACGACTCCTTAGTCTACAATAAGAGAAATGGCACTATCATTATCGTTTAAGCGTCGTAACTATTTTGTATCGACCACAACTTATTTTACGATGAAACGGACAGCACCTCCCCTATTTATATGACTTCCCACAAGTCAATACAATCACCAAACAGCCCAAACAACATCATTAATAATCATATTGAGCCTCCAAAACAGTCCACCAACCAACAACATTACTACCAAGCCTTTTGATATATATATTTCACAAGTTCTAGCTTCAACGACTTAGCTGCAACTTGGATAATCTTAAATATATATAGAGTAAGAGGTTCCTTACCTTTAAACAGAAAGAACAACTCCAATTTGACCTTAATTTTCCACGAAATATCCCTTCAATTCTGCCACAAGAACAAGGAAGCGAAACTAGCAATTAATTCGGGTTTTTCAGCACTAGAATTACTTTAGAAGACTTGAAATCACCTAGGGTTGATATTAAAAACTTGAAGGTGTATTTACAGGACATAAAACACTTAAAACAACCTCCCACACGAGCTGGAACAACACAAAAATCAGCAACAACAAGAAGAACAAGAAACTTACTAGCGCCACGGGATTCCCGACATTTGATTTGTGTTGTTTGCCCTTTGTTTGGGTCTTGGATCATGAGAGAACCTTGAGAGAGTGTTTTTAGGGTTCTAAGGTCTGAATATACTGAAAAATAATGACTTAAAACGGGGTTGAGGTATCTTATATATATCCATATTTCTTAAACCGCCTATGTGGGCCCCATAGAGAGCTGCTTGGCGCACTCTCACGAAAATGCGAATATCTCTCTATTCCGAGATCGTATCGACGAACGGTTTAATGCGTTGGAATCTAGACTCATAGATCTTCAATTTGATAGGTAGATCACCCCATAATTCCAAGTATATTGGGAGAACAATGTAGTAACATTTGACCTAAAGTTTAAGTAAAATTATAAACGTAAGTTGCGACAATTTTTATCGACTTTGTTTCATAACTCTCTTGACTTCAAGACTTATGATACGGATATTATATGATTCAAATACATTAAAACATGACCTCTTGGGACAATTAATCACCTATAGTGTTACCCGAAAATACGGGTTACAACATCCTTGATTCGTTTAACTTCTAATACTTGTTAACCACTCTTATACACCCTTGTATTGTTTAAGACCAATAGGATTAACTTCTTATCATCTCAAAGATAATCTCTTCTTGGATTTACGTCGACTAACTTACGGCGTGATCTAAGGTATGCGAATTTGGGTTGTAACATAGAGTTTATAAAGCTGGTATGAAATAAATAAATCATCGATTCGAAATATACATGAATAAATTTATAAATCGAAAGCTACCAAGAACAAGAGGAAGCTATAACCGCAAAGCAAGAACATCTTCAAGGCCAGCTCCCACCACATGCAGCAACATCAACTCCAACATCTGCACGCAGGTTACAGAAGTATATTTTGAGTACAACCGACCCCATGTACTTAATAAGTAACAAACCTAACCTTAGGTTGAAAATAGCGACGATCTTGGAAAACGGTCATTACCCAAAATGCAACTAGTCATGATGGCACCTAACCCAACCCGCTAGGTAAGCCAATTAACAATAAACCACAATATAATGATGGTGATAAGAGTCAAGAATGAAATAACTGAATTTTATACTACTCCCCAAGGATCGGTAGTACAAATCATGAGCTTCTAAGACTTAGAGTTTACAAAGCTGGTATGAAATAAATACCTCATCTGTTCGAAATGTACATGAACCGATTTATAAATCGAAAGCTACCAAGAACAAGAGGCAGTTGTAACCGGAATGCAGGTACATCTTCAAGGCCAACTCCTGCCACATGCAGCAACATCAACTCCAACATCTGCACGCAAGGTGCAGAAGTGTAGTATGAGTACAACCGACCCCATGTACTTAATAATTAACAAATCTAACCTTAGGTTGAAAATATTGATGATCTTGGACAACGGTCAGAATCCAACACCATTAGCCAAGAACAACTCGTAACAATATAATCAAAACAGGACAAGTAATAACTCAAAGATGTGATGCTCAGCTCTTTCTCAATTACGGAAAATAGGCATGCTTTTCAGGTATAACAGTAAAACCAAAATCTTTCACCGAAATCTCCAAAATATCAGTGTATCAGAAAACTATGATTTTTCCCAAAAACTTTCAACAACAGATAAGGTGATTCCAATCTTAGATAGCATGAGGAAAGTACATCTCTATGCCTATATGTCAATGTGCATGTGAAGTCATGAATGCCACAATACCGTTTAGCATGAGGAAATGCATCTTTATGCCTACATGCCAAGTATGCATGTCATATGTAATGCATCATAGTGATAAAACTCATATGCTCATACTATCAGAGTGTTCAACCTCACTCAGCACGCTCAAACACTTAGCACCCCGCAATCACTCAACACTCTCAATCACTCAGCACCTCCCAATCACTCAGCACTCTCAACCACTAGGCACTCACACTCGGCACTCTTACTCAGTAGGTACATGCGCTCAAAATAGGTATGTCAGACTCCGGAGGGGCGAATCCTATCCAAGTGCTAATATAAGCCAATCATGGCATGCTGTGGCATACAGCCCGATCCCATCATGAATCAATAAAGCATGTTGCGGCGTCCTGTCATCCCATCAATATCACTCACAATCAGGCCTTGAGCCTCTCTCGGTCATTAACCTCTCTAGTCTCTCGGTCTCACAAATCTCATGCAAAGCAGCCCAATCAATGAAAACATGATGTGACAACAAATGATAACAAAGATAGGGATATGTTATGTAATTGAATGAATATGACTAAGTATGTAATTGCAATTTAAGAAAATACCTTAACAGCAAAAATGACAATAGTGGGTCCCAACAAAATAAGTATATTGTAAGGCCCCATAAAATCTTACCAAAAACTCGGGGTTTCGTATATTGGAAGTACAGGGCATTTTGTGTGGCCAAGTCTGCGATCGTAGAACTGATCTGCGGACCGCAGATCTGCCGGGGAGTGAAGTGGAAACCTGAGATAATTTTGGGACCAATATGCGGTCCATTTTGCGGCCGCATAATCATTTCGTGGACCGCGGAATCCATCACAAATCCCACATAACAGTTTCTGGAGGGATGTTCTGCGGTGCATTATGCAACTGCAGAATAAGTCTGCGGACTACAAATCGGTCGCAGAGCTAAGCAGAAAATGCCAGTTCCGGAGGGCCATTATGCTACCCATTTTGTTAACCGCAGAAGCTTTACGCGGTCGCATATGCGACCATAAATTTGCATTGGGATTTATTTTTTCAATTTTTGAACCCGACCCCATTCTTATAAAATAGCCTTAGGGATCATTTTAGAAGGTTAAAACTTACATTTCTAGAGAGAGGGAGTGCCATAGAGTGAGGAGGAGTTCTTAAGCTCATCATTCATCAATTCTTGCTCAACGTTGAAGAATTTGCAAGAAGAATTCACTAGGGCTTCATTCCAGAGGTAAGGTTCTACTCCATAGCCCTCAATTTCGTGATTTTAACTAAAAATAGGCAATAAGCCAAGCAAATTCTTGGGTGTGGGAATTGTTTATTTTAGATTCATGTACGATCAAGGGTAGTTGAAAGATTGTTGAGTTTGAGTAAAATTTGGGTGGTGGGATGAAAGAATCTACCGTAGGAGGACCTTGAAATCTTAACGCACACCTAATGTTTGATAAAATGCTCAAGTGAGATGGAACTATGAACTCCTTCCTAATTTGTGTTCGATTTTGCTATATCTCTAAATAGATCGAACTGGCTAAGATTTCCAGAACATTATAGTTGTTTAAAAGCTCAAGGCGAGGTATGTTGGCTAAACTCTTCCCTTAGAATTGACCCCACAATATCCTTGTAAGTCTCAGGATGCTTATTATAAATTGATTAATTCGAATAAGCTGTGTGTCAAAGTAAGTATGCGTTCAATCTGTACCCTAAAGATTCTTGTTATGTTGAGTTACCGTTTGAGAATATGGTTTAAGTATGGGTTGTGTGGCATTGTGTTGTGAGTTAAAAACGTGTTTCTAATGATAGTTATCATGTCAATTGTGTAATAAATCACATGTGCCTAAGACCCAAAATTTCCCAAATATGTATTTAAAGTCTTGATTTGAAAGGCCTTGTTGTCAAGTATCCACAATGGTATTTGAAAGTAAAAGAAGAGAGCATGAAATATGATGTGCGGCCACGTGCCAAGAATTATATTGCATTATGGACAATGGTGCCAATGAAATGAACGACATGTAAAAGAATATGAAATAAGTGATAAATCCTTTTATTAATAAATTCTTTGGGGGTATCGTTTAGTCACCGATGAAGGGTAGGTTAAAATAACCTAACCTCGAAACTAGACGTGTCGGTGGAGGAGTAATTTAGGGGTAAATCCCCGTGTTAATGTGATGGGTTTGTTTCCCCTTATATGGGATGATATTGATGTGTTGAGATGTTTCCCCTTGAATAGGATGGGATTATTGCTAAAAAGAAGTGATGTCGAACCACACGACATTGTGGTGAGATGACTTAGCCGTTCGGGCGGGGATCAGATGCCATGTCGCACACATAGTGGTATTGTGAGTGGATGTCTTGGGGTGAGACGGCTTAGTCAATCGGGTAGAGATCAGACTCTGTGCTAAAACACTGTGGTATATTGGTGCTAAAGGTCTCCAATTTAAAATATCGGACTTGCTTGAAATTTACCTTTCCCATAACATGATGCTTTGTTACTATTTGAGTCTCTTATTGATTTCATGTTTATTTCTCCGTTTATTGTTACTCGTTCTATTGAGAGGGTGTTTAGCTTTACATAGTAGTACTATTCCATATGTACTAATGACCCTTTTGTCGGGGGCGCTGCATCTATAATGAATGCAGGTGGTTCCATAGCAGGTGATGTTGATCCATAATAGCATCATACCCTTTCCTCAACTAACTTGGTGAGCCTCACTGCACTTTGGGGTCATGTATCTCTTATCCTTTGTACATACCATTTTAAGGTATAGTCGGGGCCTTGTTGCCGGCACTATCTTAGCACATTTTTGGTACTGTTAGACGCTCCATAGACTTAGTGTGGGTTGTATCTTGTTTTGGGAAGGTTGAACTTAACTTGTTGTAAATGTACCATTTGTTCCACTTTCACTACGAATGTATAATGTATAGCTTTGGGAACTTGTTAACGACGTAACTAATGGAAATGAACTAGTGTTATTTACATGACCTCTTACTGTCTAGCTAATGAAATGTATTCATCTATTTAATCATAGGTGAGTTGGGTATACGGCATTGTGCAGGCTTCCTTGACCGGGGTAACCCTGGGGAGCACCGGTCGCGCTCCCTAAGGTCGAGGCATGACAAGCTTAGTATTAGAGCCTAAGGTTTTAAAGTGTCCTAGGATGTCTCGGAGCCGTGTCTAGTAGAGTCTTTCTTATCGGTGTGTTGTTGACAACATCTATAATTAGGAGGCTATTTGGACATTTAGGAATAAACCATTCTTTGATATTGTAGATCGTGCAATAGAGTTGATTGTACGAATGTTCCGCCTCTAACTCGTGCATTGCTCTAATTTTCAGTACACGGCGCCTAGGAAGAAAATAAAAACTGGCCAAGGAGACAATGCCACCCCAGGAGTGGCTGTTAATTCTTTAATTGATGATGCGGGTGAGCGACCGAGGGGTAAGAGCATTCCCCCGACTACTACACTGCCTTATTCTACTACTCATGATCATATCGCACATGTACCTACTCCTACTGAGGGTGCAACTATTCCACCCTGGACTGATATCCCAGTTCCACCTCCAGCCCCAGTTTCTTATTCCGGTGTATCTGATGGGGATCTTAGGGGAGCCATACAAATACTGGCTGAGATAGTGGCTTCCCAGGCCCAGAGATCAAATATTGCACCCACTTCTTCTAGTCAGCTAGGGGATTCCTCCAGTTCTAGGGTGAACAGATTTATCCAGTTGGATCCTTAAGTGTTCACAGGTACTTATCCTGAGGAGGACCCCCAAGAATTTATTGACGAGATGCACAAGACCCTCCGAGTTATGCATGCTACTGAGACAGAGGGAGTGGAGTTGGACTCCTATCACCAGAAAGGGGTGGCCTATTCTTGGTTTGAGATGTGGGAGGACTCCCGTGAGGAGGGGAGCCCTCCGATGAGGTGGAGTGAGTTTGCCGATGCTTTCATTGATCATTTCTTGCCTGCCGAGACTAAGGTACCCAGTGCCACTGAGTTCGAGAGCCTGAATCATTGTAGCATGAGTGTATGGGAGTATCATATGATATTTGCGCGCCTATACAAATATGTAATCTACATGTTGCCCACTATGGAGGCTAGAGTGCGCTGGTTTGTGCAGGGACATGAACTATGGTAAGATGGTAAAATGGTTGCATTTTCTCAAGACACAGAGACCCACAAATTGAAGATCAGAATAGAGCGTGAGGGCAGTAACAAGGCCCGATCTGCGAGCAACTTTGGTGGTTCTTCTGGTAGTGGTGGTGGTAGGTTAGCATTCCGGGCAGGGTCGTCAGTGCACAGCCATCAGGGCCTAGTAAGGTAGTAGGGGAGCCATTTTAGGCCTAGACAGGGGAATAGGGGATCCTACCAGCAGGGTCGGTTTGGTGGGAGATTTCAGTAGCAGCGGAGGCTGCCATGCCCTAGGTGTGGGAAGATGCACTTTGGGGCCTGTTTCATAGACCAACCCGTATGCTATGAGTGTGGTATAAGGGGTCATATTCAGAGGGAATATAGTTCGTCTCACCAGAGCATGGGCAGGGGTACAGCACAGCCAGCCATCTCTGCAGCTATTACATTCGTATCACCTCCTCTGGCTTGAGGCAATCCAGCACTCGTAGGGCGTGGTGCAGCTAGGGGTGGTGCACAGAGTTCGGGAGGACCCAACCGTTTCTATGCTATGAAGGGTTGCCAGAGTTTAGAGGCTTCTCTAGATGTCGTCACAGGTATATTAACTATCCAATCTCATGATATGTATGCTCTTATTGATCCCGGTTCCACCTTCTCCTATGTCACTCCCTATGTTGCTATAGAATTTGGGATAGAACCGGAATCGTTTCATGAGCCATTCTCTGTATCTACTCTGGTTGGTGAGTCTATTGTGGCCGCGCGGGTTTATAGTGACTGTGTTGTCATGGTGCATGGTCGGGACACCATGGCCAATATAATTGAACTAGGGATGGTTTATTTTTATGTAATCATAGGGATGGACTGGCTTTATTCATGTTTTGCTAAGCTTAATTGCCGAACTAGAACCGTTAGATTTGAATTTCCAAATGAGCCAGTTGTTGAGTGGAAGGGGGGTGATGTAGTGCCAAAGGGTAGGCTTATTTATTACTTTAAGGCTGCCAAGCTGATCAATAAGGGATGTATTTACCATTTGGTTCAGGTTACGGACACCGACGCTGAGGCACCTTCACTTGAGTCTGTACCAGTTGTGAATGAATTTCCGGAGGTCTTTCCTGATAAACTTCCTGGGATCCCTCCAGACAGGGAGATTAATTTTAGGATTGATCTGATGCCATGCACGCAATCTATATCTATTCCACCTTATAGAATGGCACCAGCAGAGTTGAGGGAGCTAAAGGAACAATTAAAGGATTTGTTAGAGAAGGGTTTCATCCGGCCGAGTGTTTTGCCTTGGGGTGCACCGGTTCTCTTGGTAAGGAAGAAAGATGGGTCGCTGAGAATATGATTATCGACAGCTCAACAAAGTCAATTTCAAGAATAAGTACCCGCTACCAAGAATAGATGACTTGTTCGATCAATTGCTGGGTGCTAAGTATTTCTCCAAAATTGATTTGAGATCCGGGTATGGGCACTTTGAATTTCTGGTAATGTCTTTTGGGCTAACAAATGCCCCGACAACTTTCATGGATCTTATCAACCGAGTTTTCAAGTTGTTCCTCGAATTGTTTTGATAGTGTTTATCGACGATATCCTTGTATATTAACGAAGTCGAGAGGACCACGCCGGTCATCTCAGGGCAGCTCTACAGACTCAACGTCAGCACCAGTTGTATCCGAAGTTTTTGAAATGTGAATTTTGGCTTGAATCTGTTGCGTTCTTGTGTCATGTCGTCTCTAGAGAAGGAATTAAGGTTGATCCTCTGAAGATTGCAGCTGTGAAGAATTGGCCTAGACCTACAACTCCAACTAAAATTCATAGTTTCTTGGGCTTATCCGGATATTACAGGGAATTTGTGGAGGGATTCTCCACTCTTGCCTCTCCATTGACTAAGTTGACGCAGAAGACAGCTAAGTTCCAATGATCAGATGCTTGTGAAAGGAGCTTCCAGGAGTTGAAATCAAGATTGACTACAACACCGGTATTGACCCTACCAGAGGGTACAAATGGATTTGTGGTATATTGTGATGCTTCAGGAATCAGACTTGGGTGTGTGTTAATGCAACATGGCAAGGTGATAGCTTATTCTTCTAGGCAACTCAATAATCACGAAAAGAACTAGCCAACACATGACTTAGAGCTTGCGGCAGTGGCATTTGTATTGAATATTTGGCTTCATTATTTGTATGGGGTCCATGTGGATATATTCATGGACCATAAGAGCCTTCAATACATTTTCAAGGATAAGGAATTGAATTTGAGGCAGAGAAGATGGCTTGAGTTACTAAAGGATTATGACATTGATATTCTGTATCATCCTAGGAAGGCTAATGTTGTAGCGGATGCTCTTAGCCGGAAATCTATGGGCAGTTTGGCTCACTTGGAGGCATATCAAAGGTCGTTGGCCAAGGAGGTTCACCGGTTGTCTAGCTTGGGAGTTCGCCTAGCGGATTCTAGTGAAGGAGGAGTGATTGTTCAAAATAGGGCTGAATCATCGCTTGTTGTGGAAGTCTAATAAAAGCAATACAACGACCCATTGTTGGTACAATTGAAGGAAAGGATTCATAAATATAAGACCATGGCCTTTTCTCTTGGCATGGCTGATGGTACACTAAGGTACCAAGGGCGACTATGTGTGCTAGATGTGGATTGTCTCCGGGAAAGAATCATGACTGAGGCTCACACTTCCAGGTATTCTGTGCATCTGAGCTGTACAAAAATGTACCATGATCTTAAAGATGTCGACTGGTTGAACGATATGAAGAGGAACGTAGCAAACTTTATGGCAAGATGTCCAAATTGGCAACAAGTAAAGTCTGAGCATCAAAGGTCGGGTGGGTTAGCCCAGAACATAGAAATTTTGATGCGGAAATGGGAGATGATCAATATGGATTTTTTTGTAGGACTACCTCGCACTCCTCGCAAGTTCGACTCGATTTGGGTGATTGTGGACCGACTCACGAAATCAACACACTTTTTACCTGTTAAAGCTACCGACACAGCGGAGTAGTATGCTCAATTGTATATCAAGGAAATAGTCAGGTTGCATGGCACTCCAGTTTCCATCATTTCCGATCAGGGGGCACAGTTCGCAACTAACGTTTGGAAGAAGTTTCAGCAAGGGTTGGGCACGCAGGTAAATCTAGCGCAACTTTTTATCCACAGACCGATGGGAAAGCGGAGCGGACTATTCTGACGCTCGATGATATGTTGTGCGCTTGTGTTCTTGACTTCAAAGGTAGCTGGGATGATCATTTGCCGCTCATATAATTTTCCTACAATAATATTTATCATGCTAGCATTCAGATAGCACCGTTTGAGGCTTTATACGGTAGGATATGTAGATCTCCCATCGGATGGTTTGAGATTGGAGAGGCAGAGTTAATAGGGCTAGATCTCGTGCATCGGGCTATAGAGAAAGTTAAGACCACTAAGGAGCGGTTGAAAGCTTCCCAAAGTCATCAGAAGTCTTATTCAGACATGCGCCATAGGGGTTTGGAGTTCCAAGAGGATGATTGGGTTTTCCTGAAGGTTTCCCCCATGAAGGGGGTAATGCGGTTTGGTAAGAAAGGGAAATTGATTCCAAAAGGTATGTTGGACCATATAAAATCATTCAGAGGGTCGGTCAGGTGGCTTACAGGCTAGAACTACCTCCAAAAATGTCCTTAGTGCACCATGTATTTCATGTGTCCATGTTGAATAAGGTGGTTGAAGATTCATCGCTTATTGTTCCGATTGAGACTATAAAGGTTAATGAAGAGTTTACTTATGAAGAAATTTCAATTGCCATTCTTGATAGGCAATTATGGAAATTGAGAAATAAAGAGATTGCCTCCGTAAAAGTGTAATGGCGAAACCAACATGTACTCAATAAGTAACAAACCTAACCTTAGGTTGAAAGAAGTGACGAGCTAAATGAAAGGTCGGGTCCAACACTAATATTCCACAATAGTTCATAAATACAATAACAAAAGAGTATCTAAGAAATACAAGGCTCAGTTCGTTCACAGTTCCATAAAAATAGGCAATTCTTTTCAAGTATGTCAGTGAAAACCCAAATCTTTTACTGAAAAAGCCAAAATACGAGTAAGTTTGAAAACAGTGGTTTTTCCCAAAACTCCTTTCAACAAATAGTAAGATGTTTTATTTTCAGATAGCATGAGGAAAGTACTTCTCTATGCCTACATGTCAAGATACAGGTAAAATCATAAATGTCCCCAAAACTGGGTAGTAGAAGGAAATGCACCTTTGTGCATGTATCTCAAGTACGCATGTCAAAGGCAATGCATCTCGATGATGAGCTCATGTACTCACTCTTAGAGTACTCAATCTCACTGTCTCGCATTCTCTCGCATTATGCTCAACACTCTCAATCACTCAGCTTTATACCATACCCGATGCGGCGTGCAGCCCGATCCATATTTATAGTCGACTGTGCTTACTCGGGGTGTGCAGACTCCAGAGGGGCTTCTTTCAGCCCAAGTGTTATAAGCTGCACCGACAACACACGTGTTGCACGGATAACTCACGTGCCATAATATCAATATCTGGAATCACACGGACAACTCACATGTTATAATATCAACAACTGGACTCGCACGGACAACTCACGTGCTGCACGGACAACTCACGTGCTATAGTGACAACATCCTCACAAACAGGCCCCCGGCCTCACTCCGTCATCAATCTCTCCAATCTCACTCACTGGCTCACAATGTCATGAAACTAGCCTGACAACAATGATATGATGTATCAATAAATAACCGAGACTGAGATATGATATGAATGCATGAATATGACTGAGTACGAAATATCAATGAAATCAGTGAGATGACTGTAAGAAACGACCACTATGGGTCCAAACAATATCGGCATAATGCCTAAACATGATATCTAGCATGATTGATAGCTTAACTACTTTATCACATGGTGAAAACACGGATATCAATAAAGTAGGACCACTATGCAGTGCCATGGAAATAACAGAGTCCCAATTCACATGGTGCACGCCCATATGCCCATCACCTAGCATGTGCGTCACCTCAATACCAATCACATAACACGTATTTCGGGGGTTCATACCCTCAACACTAAGATTAGAAGAGTTACTTACCTCAAACAAGAGAATACCAATGCCGAGCAAGCCAATACCAATGCCGAGCAAGCCAAGTGATGCTCCAAAGATGCCATCCCGCGCATTCCGACCTCCGAACGGCTCGAAACTAAGCAAAGAACAACTCAAATGCATCAAACAATGCTAAAGAAACCAATCCCGATCGAAAAAGATCAAATCTTGTATCAAAATCCCAAAATTGGCCAAAAGCCCCACCCGGGCCCGCACCTCGGAACCCAAAACAATTCACAAAATCCGACAACCCATTCAATTATGAGTCCAACCATACTAGTTTCACTCAAATTCAACTCCAATTCGTTGTTCAAAACTCAAAAATTCATATTATGAAACTTTAGGCCAAAACCCCCAATTTCCTCTTTAAAATTCACAATCCAATTACCAAAAAGGAAGGTAGATTCACGAAATAAGATCAACACCAAGTATACCAGAACCAGAAGCCAGCAGCCTTCAACAATGCAATATGCAATGAAATTGACCCGAACCTGGTCCGAAACTCACCCGAGGCCCCCGGGACCTCAACCAAATATACCAACAAGTCCTATAACATAATACTGACCTACTCGAGGCCTTAAATCACGCATAACAACATCGAAACGACGAATCTCACCTCAAATCAAAATCTATGAACTTTGAACTTTCAAATTCAATAACTCGTGCCGAAACATAGCAAGTCAATCCGGAATGACTTCAAATTTTGCACACAAGTCCCAAATAACAAAACGAAGCTATTCCAATTTCCATAATCAGATTCGGACCCTGATATCAAAAAGTCAAACCCCCGGTCAAAAAGCCCAAAAATTCAACTTTCACCATTTCGAGTCAAAATCAACCACGGACCTCCGAACCACAATCTGGACGCGCTTCTAAGTCCAAAATCACCCAATGAATCTAACGGAACCATCGAAACTCCTTTCCAGGTTCAAATTTACAAAAAGTCAAACTTTATCAACTCTCCCAATTTAAAGATTCAACAATGAAATCCATTCTTCCAATTCGATTTTGAATAACCTGAAAATCAAAACTGACGATTCACATAAGTAATAATGCATCATACGGAGCTACTCATGCCCTCAAACAACCGAGCGAAGTGTAAATGCTCAAAATAACCGGTCGGGTCATTACATCCTCCCCCCCACTTAAACATACATTCGCCCTCAAACGTGCTAAGAGTTGTTTCCAATCCACCAAATCACTATTCCATCTTACCACACACGTACTCGGGGGTTACCCCACGTCACCCTATCCCATATAGGTCTGATAACACCACATAACTGAAATTTCATAATTCAACCTAGCACACAGGCCTTAGAATCCAATTTTCCAACATCCGAAATTTCTTATAAGATCTGAATCCCCCAACCTACACACTGTATAAGTCTGCACAAGTTGTACCAAAAGCTGTAACCATAACTCAAATACTCAAATACCACATAGCTCAAATGCTCGAAGCAACGATTTCTAATCACAGTAGCTGCTCAAAACAACCCAATGCCGGTAATAAACCTCATATCAAACAATAATCCATTCTAAAACCTTTGTACACTGCGAATGATGAAAGAAACACGCAGAAACTCGTAACCATTCATCAGATCAACCAGTCGTGGAGATCCATCTCATTCGACAAGAAACATAGCAAATTTTTAAGCTGACTTTCGATATTATCCTTCCAAATATACCACAATCAAATCTGATAGCACCCATCCTAGATCTAACGACTTCATCTTATCAAATACCAACTACTCTATTGACATGCCACACCAATACTATCTAAAGCCACAACCCGTGCAATCCGTGCACCAATAAGCAATATTCCAGATGTACTCAATCACGAAAATGACTCAAATAAGAGAACCGTCCTGCAAGCTTGACGGGTACCACCCCAACGCAATGCTAAGAACCCATCACACACCGTAGATCCATAACACACGAATCTAACACCAAGGATCATATCTCAACATAACTCTACCGCAATGTGCGACCCCATCCAAACATTGTTCCATATGAAATACTTCAGCCACTATGCTCAGAATCAATAACTACGCGCAATCCGACATCAAGTACTCACAGTGCATTACCATAACCATAGATAAACAAATGACACAATGCCACACAAACCCGAAAGAACATAACCAATGCGCAACCACTCATGCATCACCCAAATACCCATCTCGCACAAATTTTGCTATAAGGCCCCAATAGAACTGCATCGGTTGTGCTTATAACCAACGAATCACAACTCCCTGTAGCATAGAAGAGTAACTCACCAAACATAACAGAACACGAATAAGCTCAAAAACAACCGAATGACACATCCCTCAACAATAGCAGTATGGAGCCAACCAATCCGGCTCGGTGTAGAATATACATCCTAATTGGGCCTACCAATGGACCCCCAAATCAACTCCGGGCACCCACACATGGATAAATAATCCTCTGAAATCCAACAATGACTAAATCATAAAACATACTATCGTCTAGCTAGCTTTGGCCATGACTTCACAGTCCACAACCATGAAAACAACCTGCTCTTGAGAACTCCCAGTCCCCAAATCCATAGAACACACGAATCCCATATTGGATCCCAACTCCACCTCCAGAATGTCTAACACATCTCTCATACACGATCATCCCATGAGAAATACTTCTAAAATTCTTCCGTGCCACATAGCAAATATTGAATATCATCAGTCGATCAACCAGGAGAGTGCCGTAATACCAATGAAGTGCCCATAAATCAAAAACATTGCCCCTTCTGAAATGTATACTCTCATCAGGCAATACTGATTAGTAATATCATTTTCCTAGTAATCTGAAACCGTCCATGTTGCCTACGAATTTATGTCCTTCCCTTCAAAACTGAACTGTAACCTTGCACATGCAAATCTCAATCCCAGGCAATACAATGAGTCTACCATGCCATCATGCGAAGAGTACAAAAATCTCATAATCAACTTTGAGTCAAAAGCAGAATACATACCCAATCAGTCAGATACCTTCCATTTGATCTCATTCTGGAGAAAATTCCAATACGCAACATATTCCCCACGCCGGTAGGAAATATACCCCTCGAACCATGGTAAAAACCATTGAGAACTCTTCGTAACTCATTTCCACACAACCAAGCTATCAGAACTGAATCTCTCTAACGCAACCCATCCACACAGGTCGCAAAAACCCAAGAGCATTGCCACGAAACACCTGTGGAGGCTAGCCACATCATAAGTACCCAAAGAACCGATTATATCCGTTACTGTGCTGATCCAACCTACCACCACGCTGTCCTATATCTCTAAGTCCCTTCCAAATCGCCTTTTAATTGATACTTCTCCTTGCTGAAACACCACAATCCTTAACCAAAATTCACCACACAAGAGACCCTAGTATAAAACCACAATGCCCTAAGGCCCATAAGTCGTCGAATTCCCTTTTTAAGTACCGCAAAAGCGCCACAACCGAGACATCCACTCTGAAAAGACCTTATGTGAATTTAAATTGTTCCTCTTCCCTTTTCTTATACCAAAATGTAGAATCCATAGTCATATAGAATTACCGCAAGTCTCGACACGATTCAATGTAACTCTCAGTTTCTAGCCATATACAAATCTTGAAAATTCTAAATTGCTAGATATAAATCTTGAATCCATTAGAACCGTTCTTGAGAATCATCCACTCTACTCAAATCTCAATTAAACCGACCAAACGGACCGAACAGCCTGTTCCCCATTAGCACAATGACACCCAAAAAAGTAACATTGCCTTAATACCACCGATCAAATTTATACTCTGTGTACACTACATCCTTCGCGAATAACCACTCAATTATTTTATGATTCCTATGATTTTCATATACTCCTAAAGTGCCATAACCCGCATCCAGAAATTTCCTTACTCGAGTCATTCTCGAACTCAACCTCTGCAAGTAATAACTAATCCACAAGTATGCCTCAGACCAAAATTAAAATTTAACACATAACCATGAAATCAAATTGTCAATAGTAGGCTCCCCCACTTGGCTCAAAGCCATAAATTAAAACACTCGATAACTCACAATACCTATACTCTATTACTGTCATAATACCTTAGCCAGTACAACAAAAATTCTTCTCAAGCTCATACAACGCCAACCATAAAGATACCTCAATCATCCGTTAAGCTCGCATTCATTCTCTTAACACTCAGGTAAACTTTCTCAACCAGATTCAAATTCAAATCCCAACACATACGCCCCGCCGAAAGAAAAGAAACTCTCTACTCACATCATAAGGAATACACCTACATAGATTACTCGGCATGGGATAATCCACCTGCTTAACCTTAAATCGGTATCTTGCTAAACCCTTTCGCAGTTACAATTACTATGAAATCACTTAATCTTTCTGAGTCCAACTCATTAACCAGACATGAGAATTTAATTTGCCCCAAAATTTAACAACGTGAAAGATCCTTCAAAACATTAATACGCAAGACTGTATGTCACATCAAAACAAAAATCAAGCACCCAATGGCCGTTCCTTTACATTTCAAAGAAATCCTTCTCGTCACATTCAAACAATCTGAACACATCTCGCAGTCACATCACACTTACCACATAGTCATTCCACCACTCATCGAGCCATAAATTCCTCTCGTAGGGATATTACCGGACATATGAGTCCAAATGTACAAGTTACCACTGAAGCTACCGAGCTCAAGCTGCGGTCTAACCATGGCCTCAAGTCCTCCAGACTCGCCCATCACCAAAACACATAATACACATCTCGAATCTCATTCATAGAACCACAAGCCGTCGATGCACAGCTGATACCGAGCGCTCATGTGTGCATACGAATGTGTGGAAGGAATTCAAAGAGTTAGGCTTCAAGCTGAATCAATGTCGCACGATAAGGAAATAAATATGGGAAGTATATACTAAACGTCTTGTAGCCTCTCGAAGATAGGTATGGACGTCATCATTCCGATCCGCAAGACTTTACTAGACACTTTCTCATGACTTGTAGAACTTATGAACCTAGAGCTCTGACACCACCTTGTCACGACCCAAAATCCGACTAGTCGTGATGGTACCTAACCCAACCCGCTAGGTAAGCCTATTAACCACTAACCAATTCATATAACAATTAATAAAGCAATTAAGTAAAGAAATATCTGAATCTAATACATTCTCCAAGAATTGGTAGTACAAATCATGAGCTTCTAAGAATAGGGTTTACAAAGTGGTAATGAAATAAAGACATCGTCTATTTGAAAAGTACATAAACAGAGTTTTATAGATCTAAGGCTACCACAAACAAAAGGCAGCTACCACCACGATGCAGTTACATCTTCAAATCCAGCTCCCATCGAACACAGCAACATCAGCAGCCAACATCTGCATGCAAGGTGCAGAAGTGTAGTATGAGTACAACAGACCCCATGTACTCAATAAGTAACAAACCTAACCTTAGGTTGAAAGTAATGACGAGCTAACAGAAAGGTCGTGTCCAACACTAATATTCCATAACAGTTCATAACAGCATAGTATAATAACAAAAGAGTGTCTAAGAAATAAAAGGCTCATTTCGTTCACAGTTCCATAAAAATAGGCATTTCTTTTCAAGTATCTCCGTAAAAACCCAAATCTTTTACCAAAAAAGCCAAAATACGAGTAAGTTTGAAAACTGTGGTTTTTTCCAAAACTCCTTTCAAAAAATAGTAAGATGTTTTATTTTCAGATAGCATGAGGAAAGTACTTCTCTATGCCTACATGTCAAGATACAGGTAAAATCATAAAGGTCCCCAAAATTGGGTAGCAGAAGCAAATGCACCTCTATGCATGTATCTCAAGTACGCATGTCAAATGCAATGCATCTCGATGATGAGCTCGTGTACTCACACTTTTAGAGTACTCAATCTCAGTGTCTTGCATTCTCTTCCACTATGCCCAGCACTCTCAATCACTCAGCATTGTACCATACCCTCTGCGGCGTGCAGCCCATTCCATATTTATAGTCGACTGCGCTCACTAGGGGTGTGTAGACTCCGGAGGGGCTCCTTTCAGCCCAAGTGTTATAATCCGCACAGACAACTCACGTGCTATAATATCAATTTCGCATGAATAACTCATGTGCTGCACGGATAACTCACGTGTTATAATATCAACATCTGGAATCGCACGGACAACTCACATGCTGCACGGACAACTCACGTGCTATAGTGACAACATCCTCACAAACAGGCCCCCGGCCTCACTCCGTCATCAATATCTCCAGTCTAACTCACGGGCTCACAAAGTCATGAAACTAGCCTAACAACAATGATATGATGTATCAATAAATAATTGAGACTGAGATATGATATGAATGCATGAATATGACTAAGTATGAAATATCAATGAAATCAATGAGATGGCCGTACGAAACGACAACTATGGGTCCAAACAATATTGGCATAATGCCTAAACATGATATCTAGCATGATTGACAACTTAACTACTTTATCACATGGTGAAAACACAGATATCAACAAAGTACGACCACTATAGAGTGCCATGGAAACAACAGAGTCCCAATTCACATGGTACACGCCCACACGCCCATCACCTAGCATGTGCGTAACCTCAATACCAATCACATAACACGTATTTTGGGGTTTCATACCCTCAGCACTAAGATTAGAAGAGTTACTTACCTCGAACAAGCCAATACCAATGTCGAGCAAGCCAATACCAATGCCGAGCAAGCCAAGCAATGCTCCAAATATGTCATCCCATGCATTCCGACCTCCGAACGGCTCGAAACTAAGCAAAGAACAACTCAAATGCATCAAACAATGCTAAAGGACTCAATCCCGATCAAAAAAGATCAAATCTTGTATCAAAATCCCAAAATCGGCCAAAAGCCCCACTCGAGCCCGCACCTCGGAACCCAAAATAATTCACAAAATCCGAGAAACCATTCAATTACGAGTCCAACCATACTAGTTTCACTCAAATTCAACTCCAATTCGTTGTTCAAAAATCAAAAATTCATATTATGAAACTTTAGGCCAAAACCCCCCAATTTCCTCTTTAAAATTCACAATCCACTTACCAAAAACGAAGGTAGATTCACGGAATAAGATCAACACCAAGTGTAGAACACTTACCCTAATCCTTGTGATGAAAATTGCTCCAAAGGTCGCCTAAGCCGTGCTCCAAAATCCGAAAATGGGTGAAAAATCACGAACCCTCGAACTTAAAGGGTTCTGCCCAGTCAATCCACACTTGCAAGCAAGAGGTCACATCTGCAACCTTCGCTTCTGTGGGAAAAAACCTCGCTTCTGCAAGAACGGCTTGGCCAGCCATGATCGCTTCTGCGATGCCTAGGACCACACCTGCGGTCGCGCTTCTGCGCGAATTGGCCGGTTCTGTGGGCCTTCTCATCTAGCTCTCATCTCGCAACTGCGATGCCTTTGTCGCACCTGTGACTATCGCACATGCAAGCCCATGTCCGCAGGTGCAGAAACACCAGAAACAGCAGCCTTCAACAATGCAATATGTAATGAAAATGACCCGAACCTCATCCGAAACTCACCCGAGGCCCCCGGGACCTCAACAAAATATACCAACAAGTCCCATAACATAATACGGACCTACTCGAGGTCTCAAATCGTGCATAACAACATCGAAATGACGAATCGCACCTCAAATCGAAATCTATATACTTTGATTTTGCAAATTCAATAACTCGTGCCGAAACATAGCAATTCAATCCGAAAATGACATCAAATTTTGCGCACAAGTCCCAAGTAACATAATGAAGCTATTCCAATTTCCATAATCGGATTCGGACCCCGATATCAAAAAGTCAACCCCCGGTCAAACTTCTCAAAAATTCAACTTTCGCCATTTCGAGCCAAAATCAACCACGGACCTCCGAATCACAATCCGGACGCGCTCCTAAGTCCAAAATCACCCAACGGAGCAAACGGAACCATCAAAACTCTGTTCTGGTTAAAATTCACAAAAAGTCAAACTTGATCAACTCTCCCAATTTAAAGCTTCAACAATGAAATCCATTCTTCCAATTCAATTCTGAATAACCTGAAAATCAAAACCAACGATTCAAATAAGTCATAATGCATCATATAGAGCTTCTCATGCCCTCAAACAACCGAGTGAAGTGTAAATGCTCAAAACGAGCGATCGGGTCATTACAACCATCTGTTCCACTTTCACTATGAATGTATAATGCATTGCTATGGGAACTTGTTAACGACCAAACTAATGGAAATGAACTAGTGTTATACACATGACCTCTTACTGTCTAGCAAATAAAATGTATTCATCTCTTTAATCATGGGTGAGTTGGGTAGATGATATTGTGCAGGCTTGCTTGATCGGGGTAACCCTGTTGAGCGTCGATCGCGCTCCCCAAGGTCGGGGCATGACATATATGGCCTAAACATGATTTCTAACTTGGATCACAGCTCAATTACTCTAACACATAGGAATTTCATGGATAGAAACAAGATAGATAACTATACAGTACCACAGAATCAATCAAGACATAATTCACATGGTGCACGCCCACACGCCCGTCACTAAGCATGTGTATCACCTCAAATCCAACACATAACACGTATATTCAGGTAGGCATACTCTCAGCACCAAGTTTAAAAGTGTTACTTACCTCGAACAAATTGAATACAATACCGAGGAAGCCAAACAATACTCTAGAAATGCCATCCCATACGTACCGACCTCCGAATGACTCGAAACTAGCCAAAGCAACTCGAGAACATCAGATAACACCAAAGGAAACAAACTCAATCGATAAAGGTCGAATGTTTAATCAAAAGTCCAAAATCAACCAAAAAGTCAAACCTAGGCTCGTACCTCGGAATCCGACGAAACTCATAAAATCCAACAACCCATTTAATTTCGAGTCCAACCATACTAGTTTCACTCAAATCCTACTCTGAATCGATGTTCAAAACTCAAAAAATTCACTTTATGAAATTCTAGATAAAACCCCCAACATTTCACTTTGAAATCATCAATCAAATGCCAAAAACGAGGATGGATTCATGAAATATAACCAAAACCGAGTATAGAATACTTACCCCAATCCGTATGGTGAAAATCGCCTCCAACATCGCCAAAATCCGAGCTTCCCAACTCAAAAATATGACCAAATGAACAAACCCTTAATATTACATGCTTCTGTTCAATTATTCTATCTCGTTTCTTATGCCAAACGATCCGCAAACTCACTTTTGATGCCTCCAATAGATTCCTCATGAAATTCTAGTCAAGTTAGGCTTTTGAATCACTCCATTTGACCTTATAATTAATCTGAAAAAATTGACAACCCAATTCTTAGCAAAATGACCATAAATTCTTCATACGATGTTGAAACTTGATGATTTCAGTTGTTATGGTTCCGAAATTATGATACAGATATAATAGTTTAGTCGAAACACGAATCAAATGTTGTTTGCTCAATATGGTGACCTTTATGCTCAAATCAACATTGAAACCGAAAACAATCACCATACAACCCAAACTTATCCAAAACTCATCAGAATTTAACCAAACTTTGTGGACATATCCAAAATTATCATACAAACCTATTGGAATAATTAAAACCCCGATTCCGAGTCTATTTACCTCAAAGCCAAACCTTGGTCAACTCTTCCTATCCAAAGCTTCTAAAACGAGAATCACTCTTCCAAATTAATCCTGAACCGCTCGAAAACCGAAACCAAAACTACACACAAGTCATAATACATAATATGAAGCTACTCAAAGTCTCAAACTACAGAATGGAATGCTAAAGCTCAAATGACCGGTCTGATCATTATAATATTACTAATATAGAAAATTTCTAATGGACAACAAAGACACCTGAAGGCTGAATCCAGAAAGGTTTAGTAAATTCTGTATTTATCAATTCACAATGTGAAATCTTTTAGCGGACTCGAGCATGCAATTTAGGTGCTATTATGGTGGAATGTCTAATGGGATATGCCACGACCCAAAATCCTTGAAAGGTCGCGATGGCGCCGGACACTACTGTCAGGCAAGCCAACACCAATAATTAGTAAATTCCCATTTTAATATTTTGAATTCATAGTTATTCCCCTCAATTAAATAGTAGATGATGAATTTTACAAAATACGTAATAATATCTTTAAAAGAATCTCCAATACAGTGCAACCCATAATCATCCCAAACCCCGGTGTCACAAGTACATGAGCATTTACTAAGAATGTAAAATAAAATACAACAGCTGTCTGGAATACAATTGGACAAGAAAAATGTAAGTACTCTGAAGCAGACTCTGTTGGCTGCGGAACATCGTATAGAATGTAGCTCATCTAAGTCCCCGCCATAACTGCACCTCTGCGCCCACAAGGCCACTAAACATATGTGTACCTGAACAAATATGTCTCAGTATAAAATCACCTTTGTTAGAGAGTGCTTTACCCACAACATAGAACTTTTCGACATCAATCCAAATGTAGTCTCAGACACTTACTATAGGCTATAATCAATATACCAGTGATATGATAAATTATGGATTTTCATGAGGAAACGGTAAACACAATAACATGAGACAAGTAATTAATTCTCTTGTCAATAAGGGATTTCCGAATTTATTTTCATCTTTTAACAATTTATATCTCCGGCCAATGAGGCCATATCAAATTATTAATTAATCTCAGACCAGGGAGGAAATATCGTTATTTATAAATTTCAAGGAAAGCAATTCAAGCATTCGCAAATCATGCCGATGTCGTACGGCCCTGTCACGCCCCAACCTCGGGGAGCGCGACCGGCGCTCAACCGAGTGAACCCAGTCGAGCAAGCCTAGTAAACATTTCCTACCCGACTCATTCATGATCCAAAAAGGGAATGCGTCACCATTTGTAAAACAGGGGAGAGATCAGTTATATAAATATATAAACGTTGCTAGATCATTTTTTTTCATTATATGCATTATGCCATAGTTAAGTTTGCAAAATACAACTCGATCCAACGATCGCCCCAACATACATACATGACCCACAAAAACGTCTACGAAGCCTCTAAGGATACAAAAAAGCAACATGACAATGCCGGCAACAAGGCCCCGGCTGTACCTCAAAATGTGAAAACTTATACAAAAGAAGGACTACATGACCCCTGGGAGAAATAGGGCTCACCAAAAATGCACTGAGGAGAGAAAGAGAGCACCACTATCTGCGATCGGCACTATCTGCGATGGAACCACCTACATCTATTCAAAGATGTAGCGCCCCCGGCAAAAGGGACGTTGGTACTGTCGAATAGTACTAGTATGTAAGGCAAACACTAATTTTAGTAGAATGAACAGTGAAACAAAGAGAAGGCAGTCATAATAATAAATAAGTACTTCATAGAAATACAAAGAAAATACCAAGTAAAGATCACATAGTTTCCTATTCAATCTTTCCATCTTTTTAGATTAATAATCTTTAGTGCCAAGACACAACTCATAATGCCACTGTGTTTTTACACGGAGTCCGGTCTCGGCCCGACCGGCTAAGCTATCTCAAGTGAGACATATCCATATCCACAATGTAATTCAATAATTCCAATACAAATGCCACCATGTGTACAACATGGCGTCCGATCTCGGTCCGATCGGCTAAGCCATCTCACTTGAGACATAACCTCTTTCAACTATCCACTCAATTCACATTTCTTTCCCATCTTCATTACATGGCACAAACAACCTCATTTATTAAGTAGTTCTTGGCACTTGGGCACATTTTACAATTCAAGTCTTTCCCTTTTTATTTGTTCAAATAATATCATCATTTATGTCGATAAGTACCATCACATAAGGCATTTCACACATAAGGGAAGGAGCTTGGAAAATCATAATTACGTTCTCAAATAGCATGATGACATGGTAACCATCTAAGACAATGAGGGAACATGAATCTTTCAATAAAACACACTAAGGCAAACAATTATAGTACAATCAAGTTGGAACTTACCCCAATTATTCGGACACCAGGAGATCGATTCTAAGAAGAAGAGAGTTAGCCATATATACCTCAATTGCGCTTCTTTAGACTCTACAATTATCCGGAACCCTTAGCAACCTCAATTTATTTTTGCAATATACAAATTGAACCCAAAATTAGGAAAATGTTCATAGTTCTAGTTCACTTTTTATTTTTCCCACACTCTTTATCACATGCATGCAAGATGAACCACTCTCATACCCATGAAGTATTACCCTAGTACCCCATTATAGCTATGTATGAAATTAAGAGCTGGGGTGATAAAATCTTACCTTTTTGGATGAAGAAATTGGGTGCTCTACTTGAGTATTTCCAAGCTTTGAGTGATAGTTGAAGATTGATTGATAAAAATTAGGCCCTCCCTCTTGAACCCTCTCTCTCTCTCACTCTAGAAGTATCAGAAAATGAGCTCAAAATAGACCTAAGGGGTGTTTTAATGGAATGGGGGTCGGGTTTTAAATTAAGAAAAATGGTGCCCCGACACAGGTCTGCGGTCGCATATGCGACCGCATAATGGTTATGCGGTTTGCAAAGTGACCGCAGAAATGGCCCTCAGGGGCCTAAACTTTCGACTCAGGTATGCGACCAGCATGCGGTCCGCATACTTGTTCTGCGGTCGCATAATGCACCGCAGAACTCCCTCCGCAGAAACCCAAAAGGAATTATGCGACCGATATGCAGTCGCATAATCGACCGCAAAACTGACCTCATATTGGCCAAACTTACTGCTTCACTCTGCGGCCATTATGCAGTCCGCAGAGTGATTATGCGGCCGCATAATGGGCCGCAAAAATGCGTTCTTCTGCGAAATATTTTCCTCTCAGTCCGTAGGGTACTGTTCAATCAAAAAAGTTCGAACTGCGGGGAGCAAGCTCGCCGCGAAGAATTTCTACTATAATAATGTAGGAATCTAACTTGGCACCACGAAACCTCGAGTTTTTTGGTTAAAATGTTTTTCGAGTCCTTACATCCTCCCCTACTTAAGATCATTCGTCCTCGAATGAGGATCAAGGTTCATTTAACACAGTTTCAGTCATGCCACATACCGTCAGCCCCAAATTTGCCTTACTTTCTAACTTTCTGAAAATTTTGCCAGAGTTTCCTTTGTATTTAGGCCTATCTACCTACCAGAGAGCCCCCGAAACACACCTTAGCAACATATATAGAATTAAATGACACAACGGAATGCAAAATAACACCAACCGAAGCCTCATGGGGGACATATAACTAGAAAGGAGTATCTTTATATTAGCTGAACAAGCGATACTAACTTTAGGGGAAACAACTTCATAAAACTATTACATGGCTATTCAAACAAATGAGGGTACTTTTCTTTCATTTCATTCTCGGCTTCCAAATTATATTCTTTGACGTGTTGGTTTCGCCATAACACCTTCACGGATGAAATTTCTTTCTTTCTCAATTTCCGAACCTGCCTATCAAGAATAGCAACCAAAATTTCTTCATATGACAATTCTTCACTAACCTCGTTGGTCTCAACCGGCACAATAGTGGACGGATCTCCAACTACCTTCTTCAACATGGACACATGGAATATTGGGTGTACTAATGACATCTCAGGTGGTAGTTCAAGCTTGTACGCCACCTGACCTATCCTTTGAATGATTTTATATGGCCCGAAATACCTCGGACTTAGTTTCCCTTTCTTTACAAACCGCATGATCCCCTTCATGGGAGATATCTTCAAGAACACCCAATCATCTTCTTTGAACTCTAAGTCTCTGCGACGAACATCCGAGTAGGAATTTTGACAACTCTGAGCAGTTTTCAACTGCTTTTTTATGATCTTAACCTTTTCCATAGCCTTATGCACAAGGTATGGTCCTATTAGTTCAGCTTCTCCAACCTCGAACCACCCAATCGGCGATCTACATCTCCTACCATACAAGGCCTCAAACGGCGCCATCTGAATATTGGCATGGAAGATGTTGTTATAAGCAAATTATATGAGCGGCAAATGATCATCCCAGCTACCCTTGAAGTCAAGCACATACGAACGCAACATGTCCTCAAGCATTTGAATAGTCCGCTCTGCTTGCCCGTCAGTCAGTGGATGGAAAGTCGTGCTAAGATTTACCTGCGTACCCAAACCTTGCTGAAACCTCTTCCAACAATTAGCTGTGAATTGGCCCCCTCGATCCGAAATGATGGAAACTAGAGTGTCATGAAGCCTGACTATTTCCTTGATATACATCTGAGCATATTGTTCCGTAGTGTCGGTGGATTTAACTGATAAAAAGTGTACTGATTTCGTGAGTCGGTCCACGATCACCCAAATTGAGTCAAACATACGCGGAGTGCGCGGTAACCCTACCACAAAGTCCATGTTGATCATTTCCCATTTCCACATTGGAATTTCTATACTCTGAGCTAACCCACCGGGCCTTTAATGCTCGGCCTTCACTTGTTTACAGTTTGAACATTTTTCCACAAAGTCCGCCACACCCCTCTTCATGTTATTCCACCAGTAAACTTCCATGAGGTTATGATACATTTTTGTAGAACTTGGGTGCACGAAATATCTAGAAGTATGAGCTTCTGCCATGATTCTTTCCCGAAGACCATCTACGTTTAGAACACATAGTCGCCCTTGGTACCATAATGTACCGTCATCCACGCCAAGAGAAAAGGCTGTAGTCTTGTGTTTATGAATACCCTCCTTCAGCTGCACCAACACTGGATCATTGTATTGATTCTCCTTGACCTCCGTTGAAAGCGATCATTCCGCCCTATTCCGCATAATCACTCCCCCTTCATTAGAGTCCGCAAGACGAACTCCCAAACTGGCCAACTGGTGAACCTCCCGGGCCAAGGGCCTTTGACATGCCTCCAAGTGAGCCAAATTACCCATAGACTTCCGACTAAGAGCATCCGCCACCACATTAGCTTTCCCCGGATGATACAAAATATTGATGTCATAATCTTTGAGCAATTCAAGCCACCTTCTCTGCCTTAAGTTCAATTCCTTTTGCTTAAAAATGTACTGAAGACTCTTGTGGTCTGTGAATACATCTACATGGACTCCATATAAATAATGACGCCAATGTTTTAATGCAAAAACCACCGTCGCAAGCTCTAAATCATGAGTTGGATAATTCTTTTCATGATTTTTAAGTTGCCTTGAAGCATATGCTATAACCTTACCATGTTGCATTACAACACACCCAAGACCGATCCTTGAAGCATCGCAATACACCACAAACCCCTCGGTACCCTCTGGCAGGGTCAATACCGGCGCCGAAGTCAATCTTGATTTCAATTCCTGGAAGCTCCTTACACAAGCATCGGACCACTGGAACTTAACCGTCTTCTGCGTCAATTTAGTCAATGGGAAGGCAAGAGTGGAGAACCCCTCCACGAACCTCCTATAATACCCGGCCAAACCCAAGAAACTGTGAATCTCTGTTGGAGTAGTAGGTCTAGGCCAATCTTTTGCCGCTGCAATCTTTTGAGGATCAACCTTAATTCCTTCTCCGGATATGACATGACCTAGGAATAAAACAGATTCAAGCCAAAATTCGCATTTTGAGAACTTTGCATACAATTGGTGTTGATGAAGAGTTTGCAGAATTTCCCTGAGGTGATCAGCGTGATTCTCTCGACTTCGTGAATACACAAGGATGTCGTCAATGAATACTATCGCAAAGGAGTCGAGGAATGGCTTGAAGACTCGATTCATAAGATCCATGAAAGCTGCCAGGGCATTTGTTAGCCCGAAAGACATTACCAAAAATTCAAATTGCCCATACCGAGTTCTGAAAGCTGTTTTTGGAATATCTTACTCCCTTACCTTCAATTGATGGTACCCGGACCGCAAATCAATTTTGGAGAAGAACTTAGCACCTTATAATTGATCAAACAAATCATCTATTCTAGGCAATGGGTATTTGTTTTTGATTGTGACTTTGTTGAGTTTTCGGTAATCAATACACATCTGCAGTGATCCATCTTTCTTCCTGACAAAGAGAACCGGTGCACCCCAAGGCGACACACTCTATCGGACGAAACCTTTCTCTAGCAAATCCCTTAATTGTTCCTTTAGCTCTTTTAATTCTGCCGGCGCCATTCTATAAAGTGGGATGGATATAGGCTGCGTGCCTGGCATCATATCAATCCCAAAATCAATCTCCCTGTCTGGATGAATTCCAGGGAGCATATCCGAAAATACATCGGGGAATTCATTCACAATTGGTACAGATTCAAGGGTAGGCACCTCAGCAGTGGTGTCCATAACTCAAACCAAATGGTAAATATACCCCTTCCTGATCATCTTTGTGGCCTTAAGGTAAGAAATAAACCTACCTTTTGGCATAACATTATTCCCCTCCCATTCAACAACTGGCTCATTAGGAAACTCAAGCCTCATGATTTTGGCTCGACAATCGAGTTTGGCAAAACATGAATAAAGCCAATCTATTCCCATTATTACGTCAAAATCAATCATTCCTAGTTCAATAAGATCGGCCATGGTATCCCGACCATACACCGTGACAACACAGTCCCTATAAACTCGTGCGGCCATAATAGACTCGCCAATCAGAGTAGATATAGAGAACGGCTCATGAAGCTATTCCGGTTCTATCCCGAAGCTCGTATCAACATAAAGAGTAACATAGGACAAAGAAGATTCGGGATCAATAAGGGCATACACATCATGAGATTGAACAGTCAATATACCTGTGACGACATCCGGGGAAGCCTCTGTACTCTGTCGACCACTCATAGCATAAAATCGGCTGGGTCCTCCGGAACATTGTGCACCACCCCTAGTTGTACCATGCCCTGCAGGTGCTGAAGAGCATCGAGCTGGAGGGTGTTCTGAAGATGTGGCAGCTGTAGGACTGGATGACTAAGCTGTGTCCCTGCCTGCACCCTGACGGGATGCACGACACTCCCTCTGAATATGGCCTCTCATTCCGCATCCGTAACATACTGGCATGTCCAGGTAGCAGACTCCCAAATGTATCCTCCCACACTTAGGGCATGGGGCCCTCTGCTACTGCTGGAATCTTCCTCCTGATCGGCCCTGATGGTGGGACCCCCTGCAGCCCTGACCGAGCCTAAAGCGACTCCCTTATTGCTGACCGTGCCCTGATGGCGGGGCACTAGCTGCAGACTGAGCATAAGACTGGGATGGCCCTGATGATACTCCCCGAAAAGCTGATCTCCCACCTCCAAATGAGTCCCTAAGGTTGCCCGCTGATCGGGCCTTACTACTACTTTCCCGTTCTATCCTGAGCTTTAACTTTCGAGCCTTCGTAACTCGGGAAAATGCCACCATCCTTCCATAGTTCATGTCAGAATTTAGAGCAGCTGTGGCAGCCTTATTAATAACCAAAGGGCTAAGGCCCTACACAAATCGACGCACTCTTGCCTCCATAGTCGGCATCATATGAACAACATATTTCGACAGACGCACGAACTACATATGATACTCCCACACATTCCTACTATCCTGTTTAAGGGTCTCAAACTCCACAGGACGGTCTGGCTTAGTCTCGGCAGGCAAGAAATGGTCTATGAAGGCATCCGCGAACTCACTCCATCTCGCTGGAGGGCTCCCCTCCTCACGCGAATCTTCCCACATTTCAAACCAGGAATATGCCACCCCTTTCAGACGATAAGAGGCCAACTCTACTCCCTTTACTTCAGTAGCACGCATAAATCGGAGAATCTTATGCATCTCATCAAAGAAATCCTGAGGGTCTGCCCCGGGATCAGTACCTGTGAACACTGGAGGGTCAAACTGAAGGAACCTATTTATCCTGGAACTAGAAGAATCCTCTTGCGAGCTAAATAAGGTGGGTGCAACATTTGTCCTCTAGGCCTGAGAAGATACTAACTGAGTTAGCATCTGAATAGCTCCCCTAAGATCCCCATCAGAAATACCGGGACCTGGAGCTGGGGCTGGGGGTGGAACAGGTATATCGGTGGGAGGGATTGTGGCACCCTCCGCGGGTGTCGGAACTGGGGTAGTCTGTTCAGGAGTAGACAAATCAGGCAGTGTGATATTAGGGGGATTACCCTCACCAGCATTATTAAGTAAGGGATCAACAACCACTCCTGGTGTGGCATTGGCTTCTTGGCCAATTCTCGCTCTGTTCTTAGGTGCCATTTACTGAAAGTTAGATAAATGCACGAGTTAGGGGAAAACAACCTCATGTTCCGCTCTATTGCATGATATAGAACAACAATGAAGGGTATCATTCTTAAATGTCCAAGTAGCCCCCTAATTATAGATGTGGTCGACAATATACCGATAAGAAGGGCTCTACTAGACACGGCTCCGAGACATCCTAGGACATTTTAAAACCTTAAGCTCTGATACCAAGTTTGTCATGCCCCAACCTCGGGGAGCGCGACCGGCACTCAACCGAGTGAACCCGGTCGACCAAACCTTTCCTACCCGACAAATTCATGATCCAAAAAGGCAATGCGTCACCATTTGTAAAACAGGGGAGAGATCAGTTATATAAATATATAAACGTTGCTAATTTTCTTTTTCATTACATGCATTATGCCATAGTTAAGTTTCCAAAATACAACTCGATTCAACGACTGCCCTAACATACATATATGACCCATAAAAACGTCTACAGAACCTCTAAGGAAACAAACAAGAAATATGACAATGCCGGCAACAAGGCCCCGGCTATACCTCAAAATGTGAAAACTTATACAAAAGAAGGACTACATGACCCCTGGGAGAAATGGGGCTCACCAAAACTGCTGTGAGGAGAGAAAGAGAGCACCACTATCTACGATCGGCACTATCTACGATGGAACTACCTGCATCCATTCAAAGATGTAGCACCCCCGGAAAAAGGGACATTAGTACTGTCGAATAGTACTAGTATGTAAGGCAAACACTAATCTTAGTAGAATGAATAGTGAAACAATGAGAAGACAGTCATAATAATCAATAAGTACTTCATAGAAATACAAAGAAAACACCAAGTAAGGATCACATAGTTTCCAATTCAATGTTTCCATCTTTTTAGATTAATAATCTTTAGTGCCAAGCCACAACTCACAATGCCACCATGTTTTTACACAGAGTCCGGTCTCGTCCCGACCGGCTAAGCCATCTCAAGTGAGACATATCCATATCCACAATGTAATTCAATAATTCCAATACAAATGCCACCATGTGTACAACATGTCATACGATCTCGGCCCAATCGGCTAAGCCATCTCACATGAGACATAACCTCTTTCAACTGTCCACTCAATTCACATTTCTTTCCCATCTTCATTACATGGCACAAACAACCTCATTTATTAAGTACTTCTTGGCACTTGGGCACATTTTACAATTCAAGTCTTTCCCTTTTTATTTGTTCAAATAACATCATCATTCATGTCGATAAGTACCATCACATAAGGCATTTCACACATAAGGGAAGTAGCTTGGAAAATCATAATTACGTTCTAAAATATCATGATGACATGGTAACCATCTAAAACAATGAGGGAAAATGAATCTTTCAATCAAACACACTAAGGCAAACAATTATAGTACAATCAAGTTGGAACTTACACCAATTATTCGGACACCAAGAGATCGATTCTAAGAAGAAGAGAGTTAGCCATACATACCTCAATTGCGCTTCTTTAGACTCTACAATTATCCGGTACCCTTAGCAATCTCAATCTATTTTTGCAATATACAAATTGAACCCAAAATTAGGAAAATGTTCATAGTTCTAGTTCACTTTTTATTTTTCCCACACTCTTTATCACATGCATGCAAGATGAACCACTCTCATACCCATGAAGTATTATCCTAGTACCCCATTATAGCTATGTTTGAAATTAAGAGCTGGGGTGATGAAATCTTACCTTTTTGGATGAAGAAATTGGGTGCTCTACTTGAGTATTTCCAAGCTTTGAGTGATGGTTGAAGATTGATTGATGAAAATTAGGCCCTCCCTTTTGAACCCTCTCTCTCTCTCACTCTAGAAGTATCAGAAAATGAGCCCAAAATAGACCTGAGGGGTGTTTTAACGGAATGGGGGTCGGGTTTTAAATTAAGAAAAATGTTGCCCCGCCACAGGTCTGCGGTCGCATATGCGACCGCATAATGGTTATGCGGTCCGCAAAATGACCGCAGAAATGGCCCTCAGGGGCCTAAACTTTCGGCTCAGGTATGCGACCAGCATGCGGCCCGCATACTTGTTTTGTGGTCGCATAATGCACCGCAGAACTCCCTCCGCAGAAACCCAAGAGGAATTATGCCACCGATATGCGGTCCGCATATCGATTATGCGGTCGCATAACTAACCTCAAATTTTCCAAACTTACTGCTTCACTCTGCTGCTATTATGCAGTCCGCAGAGTGATTATGCGGCCGCATAATGGGCCATAGAAATGCGCTCTTCTGCGAAATATTTTCCTCTCAGTCCGTAGGGTACTGTTCAATCCAAAAAGTTCAAACCGCGGCAAGCAAGCTAGCCGCGAATCTAACTTGGCACCACGAAACCCCGAGTTTTTGGTTAAAAACATTTTACGGGTCCTTACATCCTCCCCCACTTAAGATCATTCGTCCTCGAATGAGGATCAAGGTTCACTTAACACAGTTTCAGTCATGCCACATACCGTCAGCCCCAAATTTGCCGTACTTCCTAACTTTTTGAAATTTTTTCCAGAGTTTCCTTTGTATTTAGGCCTATCCACCAGCCAGAGAGCCCCCGAAACACACCTTGGCAACATATATAGAATTAAATGACATAACAGAATGCAAAATAACACCAACCGAAGCCTCATAGGAGACATATAACTAGAAAGGAGTGTCTTTATATTAGCCGAACAAGCGATACAAACTTTAGGGGAAACAACTTCATAAAACTATTACATGGCTATTCAAACAAATGAGGGTACTTTTCTTTCATTTCATTCTCGGCTCCCCAAGTAGCTTCTTCGACTTGTTGGTTTCGCCATAACACCTTCACGGATGCAATTTCTTTGTTTCTCAATTTTCGGACCTGCCTATCAAGAATAGCAACCGGAATTTCTTCATATGACAATTATTCACTAACCTCGATGGTCTCAACCGGCACAATAGCGGACGGATCTCCAACTACCTTCTTCAACATGGACACATGGAATACCGGGTGTACTAATGACATCTCAGGTGGTAGTACAAGCTTGTACGCCACCTGACCTATCCATTAAATGATTTTATATAGCCCGACATACCTCGGACTTAGTTTCCCTTTCTTTCCAAACCGCATGATCCCCTTCATGTGATATATCTTCAAGAACACCCAATCATCTTCTTTGAACTCTAAGTCTATGCGACGAACATCCGAGTAGGATTTTTGACGACTCTAAGCAGTTTTCAACCGCTTTTTTATGATCTTAACCTTTTTCATAGCCTGATGCACAAGGTCTGGTCCTATTAGGTCAGCTTCTCCAATCTCGAACCACCCAATCGGCGATCTACATCTCCTACTATACAAGGCCTCAAACGGCGCCATCTGAATACTGGCATGGAAGCTGTTGTTATAAGAAAATTCTATGAGCGGAAAATGATCATCCCAGCTACCCTTGAAGTCAAGCACACACGCACGCAACATGTCCTCAAGCATTTGAATAGTCCGCTCTGCTTGCCCGTTAGTCTGTGGATGGAATATCCGTGCTAAGATTTACCTGCGTACCCAAACCTTGCTGAAACTTCTTCCAGAAATTAGCTGTGAATTGGGCCCCTCGATTGGAAATGATGGAAACTGGAGTTCCATGAAGCCTGACTATTTCCTTGATATACAACTGAGCATATTGTTCTGCAGTGTCGGTGGATTTCACTGATAAAAAGTGTGCTGATTTCGTGAGTCGGTCCATGATCACTCAAATTGAGTCAAACTTACGCAGAGTGCGCGATAACCCTACCACAAAGTCCATGTTGATCATTTCCCATTTCCATATTGGAATTTCTATACTCTGAGCTAACCCACCGGGCCTTTGATGCTCGGCCTTCACTTGTTGACAGTTTGAACATTTTTCCACAAAGTCCGCCACACCCCTCTTCATGTTATTCCACCAGTAAACTTCGTTGAGGTCATGATACATTTTTGTAGAACCTGGGTGCACGGAATATCTAGAAGTATGAGCTTCTGCCATGATTCTTTCCCGCAGACCATCTACGTTTGGAACACATAGTCGCCCTTGGTACCGTAATGTACCGTCATCCACGCCAAGGGAAAAGGCCGTAGTCTTGTGTTTATGAATCCCCTCCTTCAGTTGCACCAACACTGGATCATTGTAGTGCTTCTCCTTGACCTCCATCACAAGCGATGATTCCCCCTATTCCGCACAATCACTCCCCCTTCATTAGAGTCCGCAAGACGAACTCCTAAACTTGCCAACTGGTGAACCTCCCGGGCCAAGGGCCTTTGACATGCCTCCAAGTGAGCCAAACTACCCATAGACTTCTGACTAAGAGCATCCGCCACCACATTAGCTTTTCCCGGATGATACAAAATGTTGATGTCATAATCTTTTAGCAATTCAAGCCACCTTCTCTACCTTAAGTTCAATTCCTTTTGCTTAAAAATGTACTGAAGACTCTTGTGGTCTGTGAATACATCTACATGGACTCCATATAAATAATGACGCCAAAGTTTTAATCCAAAAACCACCGCCGCAAGCTCTAAATCATGAGTTGGATAATTCTTTTCATGATTTTTAAGTTGCCTTGAAGCCTATGCTATAACCTTACCATGTTGCATTACTACACACCCAAGACCGATCCTTGAAGCATCGCAATACACCACAAACCCCTCGGTACCCTCTGGCAGGGTCAATACCGGCGCCGAAGTCAATCATGATTTCAATTCCTGGAAGCTCCTTTCACAAGCATCGGACCACTGGAACTTAACCGTCTTCTGCGTCAATTTAGTCAATGGGGAGGCAAGAGTGGAGAACCCCTCCACGAACCTCCTATAATACCCGGCCAAACCCAAGAAACTGTGAATCTCTGTTGGAGTAGTAGGTCTAGGCCAATCTTTCGCCGCTGCAATCTTTTGAGGATCAACCTTAATTCCTTCTCCAGATATGACATGACCTAGGAATATAACAGATTCAAGCCAAAATTCGCATTTCGAGAACTTTGCATACAATTGGTGTTGATGAAGAATTTGCAGAATTTCCTTGAGGTGATCGGCGTGATTCTCTCGACTTCGTGAATACACAAGGATGTCGTCAATGAATACTATCGCAAAGGAGTCGAGGAACGGCTTGAAGACTCGATTCATAAGATCCATGAAAGTTGCCAGGGCATTTGTTAGCCCGAAAGACATTACTAAAAATTCAAAGTGCCCATACCGAGTTCTAAAAGCTGTTTTTGGAATATCTTACTCCCTTACCTTCAATTGATTATACCCGGACTGCAAATCAATTTTGGAGAAGAACTTAGCACCTTGTAATTGATCAAACAAATCATCTATTCTAGGCAATGGGTATTTGTTTTTTATTGTGACTATAATAACGCAGGAATCTAACTTGGCACCACGAAACCCCGAGTTTTTGGTTAAAAAATTTTTCGGGTCCTTACAGGCCCGATCCAACAATTGTTTAAATTGTGCACTGCCAGAGGGTTGAATGGCGCGAACCATAGATGCATCTATAAATTTTCCCGCTCGCGAATCATACATGTGACACGGTAAAATATAAATTTAAGGAAATACCCTGCTCGCAAATCATACCTGCGACGCGGCCAAATATAAGTTTAGCATTTAAATCATATCTCTATCTTGATTCTTTTATAAGTTTAGCCAAATATAAGGAAATTACCCCGCTCGCTAAACATACATGCGACGCGGTTACACATAGATTTCTTCAGCTTTTATGATATTCCTCAATTCTTTTTGAAATTTCGAAGTTCAAATGAAACCTTTTAAAACTTAAGTTCTTCAATTTCAACTCTTTTCAAAACCATTTAATAAGCAGACTCAATCTCGCTCCATCTAAAGGCAAACAGTAAACATAAATCAATAACAATATCAACAAGGCATGATGTGAGCCTACAACTACCCGGACGTAGGCATAGCTAGTAGTTACGTGCGGACTCTCGTTACCTCGTGTGCACGTAGCCCCTACAAATAGAAGCACACAAGAATTTAGTTCACCTATGGGGTTAATTCCCTCTTACAAGGTTAGAAAGGAGACTTACAAGCCATTCAATCAACTCAAATCGATGCCCAACGCTCCAAAACTAGTCAATTCTTTCAACTTAAGGCTTTCAAACTGAAAAGTTTCTTTCCAAATCAACTCTGAACATCCCGAAATTAAATTCCGACCATGCGTACAAGTCATAATACCTGAAGTGAATCTACTCAAGGCTTCAAACCACTGAACGACGCACTGGAGCTCAAAATGACCGGTCGGGTCGTTACATTCTCTCCCACTTAAATATACGTTCGTCCGCGAACGTGCTAAGAATTGCACTTGAGTTGTCCTAAATCACTGATTAGCACCTCATGCACCTACCAGTTCTACCACAACTCAGTTGATCACACTGACTCGAGTAAATCTGAAGATTCCCATTTTTATTTAGTCAAACTAGCCTTAGAGCCAAATTCCAACATCCGGAATCTTCTGCTAGGCCTGTTTCCAACATACGATCACCGTATCAATCACCACATGATGTACCAAAACATGACTGTGTACCTTTGCTCAATTCACACCATGCACCGCAATATTCACATGGCCATAATAACATTCTCTGATCATAATAGCCGACATTCCCCGAATCTGATGCTCACTATGCACCTCATGACATATATAAGTCTGGTTCCAATTCTTACAATACCGCCACGACAGAAAGACGTGTAGAAATTCATAACCAGCTACCGAGTCAACAAATCATTGAGTCTCTCCAACTGACTAGAATCATCACCCCATTATAACACAATAATGGTATTTGCTCTTTACTATACTTCATATAATCCGATCGCACTAATCCCGGATCCAATAATCTCGTCTCTCCCAGCATAAGATGTTCAAACAATAAGCCACCTCAGAAGTTGCCAAAAAGTCTCATGTGATGCCACAATGTGCCAATAAGCTACAAACGCGACGTGATGTATGAGGAAAATGAACTCTGGAAAGCACTACTCAACCTCACGTAACTAACTAGACAACCGAAAAGGTGTTACGAACCTTCCTCAGAAAATGTTATACAAAACACACAAAATAGAATATAGGGGACTGCACTCAACATCACACTGTTGCGGCGCGCAACCCGATCCAAAAAACATCCATGTGGCGGCGTGCCATTTTGATCCACACATAAACTCTATATAAGGAGATACTAAGCTGGAATGCCTATTATTACAAAATACCCGAATATCGGCCACAAGCACGCTAAATGCATAATACCGTCCCTCAGGAGACAGACAGCGCCATATGCTACAAAACTCAAGCACAACTAAGGTGCGATATATGATCTAACTCTCGAGAGCCATCCTGCTTACATAACAACATCGCTATGCGGAACCTTAATACATTTGAAATCACCAAGCCGTTTCACAACTCACACGGCACAATATAATATTACATGAAATATCCGACGACGAAATAACATCCAACGTCCAAATACTCCTCCATAAGGAGCGCTATGATGAAATGAACACATCCGGCCTTATATAGAGCCCATATTCATATTTAAATTCATCCACATAACTTAAGCCGATTTTGATCGCACCGTACTAGGCTAATAACCTTTCAAGGATCCATAATAACCCTTTTTCCCATAACACATGAGAACAACCATCATAACCGGAACAAACTTCCACAGTCGACAACTAAATGAACCGAGCGCCCTCCAGGCATAAATTTTCAAATTAGCGATATTACCACAATCTTCATACTTGGTTTCAATTCTTCAATCAATCAAGTGACTACACGTTACACTTATACAATCTTCCCGTGGGATACACTCCCACGACCTTCCTCACCAGGTAACAATTATGCACATCCATACCACCGACAGCACTAAAGCTGTAAAGCAAATCAAGAATCCACAAATCAATACACAAGGCCTCTAACACATGACATCGACCTTAGGTGACGCTAAAGACAATACCAGCTTACTCTAACCATCTGAATCCTTTCCCGCTCATCCGAGCTCCTTGACCTTCTTGTCGACACCAAACTACAAACTTCATCCTTAACTTTCAAATTTCGTGCCGCTCACCACACTTATCTTACCAATACGTGAGAACCCAAAAATTTCATCATAACTCATAAACCGCTAATAGGATATATACTTCACTTTGTAGAATCTTTCACTTTACTCATTTCAGAAGAATCATTGCAACACATGACTGAATTCGCATAACCGTAGAACACACAAATACTCAGATAGTGGTCTAGCCACCATAACTCTTCCGGGACCTGCCCACACATAACGGGATATAATACCCGAATGAATTCAAATACAATCAATTACGGAGGCCGTCAAGCCTCGTGCACGCCACCCCAAATCACATGCATAACCCAATGCGCTGAAGGAACTGATCATTGCCACCATCATGCCAATTCAACCATTGTTAGCCAACCCGTCTTTTCCCAATTTATTCTTAACTTGCCTTAGAAATAATAATAGCTCTATTCATTATATCACGAACCTAAATCCGCACTCATCTCGGGTGACCCTATCTCACGAGACCACATTGTCCCCAAAACCAACGAACCATCTCACACCCTCCTTGTGCACACATCCGCATCTTTAGCTGGTACACCCATTCTGATATTTCCTTTACGATTCCGAAGTTATTTTCTCCCATTCTTCCATTGCTACACCGCATACTGAAGATAACATAGAACACTCCAAGCCACTTTTATAATCCGCTGCAAAAGCTCGATATTCAACCATACTATGGACTCGAAATCCTTAGGTACCACACCTTAACTTTTGAATCCACTAGGACCATTATCGAGAGTGACCCACTCTGACTTGGTCCCTAATATAATCAAACTCCCAGGCTCCACTAGCACATGAACGCCTTCTCACTGAAGTACCCGACTGAATCACCTTCCTTGCAAATTGCCTCTGTACTGAGCATAAATCATGAACCTTCCAAGAGCATGAACATGAGTCAATAAGGCCAATTATAACACATATTCCTCAAATCCTTTGCTCAATTTACTACTGATGTTCTCTTTCCTTAGTCGCAATAACCCATCAATATACCGATAACCAGAAATCTCACAAACAGACAACAACACAATCCTAGGCGGTGGAACTCTCCCACTTAGCTTGAAGCTACTATTGCATAAACCTGAAACCCACCAAGATACTTCCTTGATCGACATGATCTAGCACAATCAACCCGCCAAATTCCTCGAAATCCTTTCTGTTAAACACTTCATGAATACTCTGAATCACTATCCATATGCACATATTCGACCTCTTCCTGGATAGTCAGTAGAAATTCTCCATAAGAGCTTCGTCAACACCACGCAACCGCTAACCCACTCACAGGAGATGACCCACATGTGGAAACTTTATGCCGACATCATCCAACGACGCTGCACTGGGTACAATTACTATGAAATCAACAACCCATCCTGTGTCCGTGCTCATTCATCGGTTGTCAAATCCGTTCACTCCTTATGGACAAGGTGTGACTATACGTTCCAATCCAAGGTCATGCTGTATCCTTCTTCATGTCAAGCAACTCCTTTCTGTCATACCCAATCTTCCTCAATATAGCAGCCAATATTCCAAATTAAGCCCGTAGACCTAGTCATTGTCCACCATGAATCCCAAATCACTCTAAACTTTTCTCAAGGAGTGTAGTCATCCTACCACCGAACCCATATGCTACCTTGCCACTCTCCCACTTTGGTCAAACTCACTCCTTTAAGTAACTACCCGACTCCTGTTTCTCACACTTGGCCTTATATAAGTTTATCCATCGCAAGGCATTTCCCACATGTCCTTCCTCATCCTTCGCTACCCAGTTGTTGCCTTAAACCAAAATCTATCTCTGTAGCACTTGAACCAATAGGTAGCTACCAACTTTAAACCTTCGCAGAAATCATCTTTCTCGAGCCATCAATACAAGGAATGCCGATTCGATCCTGAACCTTTGCACGCTGCGACCTCTGACAGCCGCTTTCTCGGCACCATTTATAATACTTTGCCCCAAGGCGAATTGAAAGAAACCATAACACTGGCGGACTTAACACATTATAACAAATCAAGGACGATGACGCCATATCCCAAGCAAAGATACCACCACGCTCGAAACTATCGAGTCCCGCTACTCCATCAACCCAAGTTTGAACATTCTTAGTTCGATTGCCTTTCCTCCGTCGGAAGTAAAATACCGAATCTTTGTATCATACACTGAGAAAACCTCTTTTCAAGTCATTCACTGCCCCGTCACATAAGCATGCATCCTACCATCACATCAATACTGTGCGATAACAACTGATGAGCATCATAGCAACCTTTGCATAGCTCAAAGCTCTCAGAAATATAGCTACTGAGCTGAAATGATAGAATATCCTTCCACAAGGCGACGACAATAGCCCAATCAACTATGCAGGGAGAAACATCCACACCACATCTGTAGTACCATTACAATTCCTCAATTCCCGATATATAACCAGCGCTTCACGTTGCATAAGATTGAATGGAAAATAAATGAAGGCATAAGCCTCAAAGGAATCAAATAGGGAAGTGTTCCTAACAACCCTGTAGTTTCTCGAAGATAAGTACAGACGTCTCCGTACTGATCCGTAAGACTCTACTAGACTCGCTCATGACTCGTGAGACCTAAGTGAACCTAGTGCTCTGATACCATGTTGTCACGACCCAAAATTCTTGAAAGGTCGTGATGGCGCCGGACACTACTGTCAGGCAAGCCAACACCAATAATTAGTAAATTTCCATTTTAATATTTTGAATTCGTAGTTATTCCCTCAATTAAATAGCAGAAGATGGATTTTACAAAATACGTAGTAATATCTTTAAAAGAATTTCCAATATAGTGCAACCCATAATCATCCCAAAATCCGGTGTCACAAGTGCATGAGCATTTACTAAGAATGTAAAATAAAATACAATAATTGTCTGGAATACAATTGGACAGGAAAAATGTAAGTACTCTGAAGCAGACTCTGTTGGTTGCGGAACGTCGTATAGAATGCAGCTCACCTAAGTCCCTGCCATAATCGCGCCTCTTCACCCACAAGGACGCTTAACATATGTGTACCTGCCCAAAAATATGCAGCAAGTGTAACATGAGTACATAAATCAACGTGTACCAAGTAAGTATCCCGCCTAACCTTGAAGAAGTAGTAACGAGGGGTCGACTCAGACACTTACTATTGGCTATAATCAATATACCAGGGATATGATAAATTATGAATTTTCATTAGGCAACGGTAAACACAATAACATGAGACAGGTAATAAATTTTCTCGTCAATAGGGGATTTTTAAATTTATTTTCATCTTTTAACAATTTATATCTCTGGCCAATGAGGCCATATCAAATTATTAATTTATCTCAGACCAGGGAGGCAATATCGTTATTTATAAATTTCAAGGCAAGCAATACAAGCATGCGCAAATCATGCCGAGGTCGTACGGCTCGATCCAACAATTATTTAAAATATGCACTACCATAGGGTCGAATGGCGCAAACCATAGATGCATCTATAAATTTCCCCGCTCGCGAATCATACATGCGATGCGGTCAAATATAAATTTAAGGAAATACCCCGCTCGCGAATCATACCTGCGATGCGGCCAAATATAAGTTTAACATTTAAATCATATCTCTTTCTTGATTCTTTTTAAAATAATAGAAATTCAACTTGAAACTTTTTATGGAAATTACCCCACTCGCGAAACATACATGCGATGCGGTTACACATAGATTTCTTCAGCTTTTATGATATTCCTCAATTCTTTTCAAAATTTCGAAGTTCAAATGCAATCTTTTAAAACTTAAGTTCTTCAATTTCAACTTCTTTCAAAAATATTTAATAAACAGACTCAATCTCGCTCCATTTCAAGGCAAACAATAAATATAAATCAATAACAATATATACAAAGCATGATGTGAGCCTACAACTACCCGGACGTAAGCGTAGCTAGTAGCTACATACAAACTTTCGTCACCTCATACGCACGTAGGCCCCACAAATAGAAGCACACAATAATTTAGTTTACCTATGGGGTTAATTCCCTCTTACAAGGTTAGAAAGGAGACTTACCTCGCTCTGAAGTTTCATAACCGGCTCCTAATCCATTCAATCAACTCAAATCGATCCCCAACGCTCCAAAACTAGTCAATTCTTTCAACTTAAGGCTTTCGAAATGAGAAATTTCATTCCAAATCAACTCCGAACTTCCCGAAATTAAATTCCAACCATGCGTACAAGTCATAATATCTGAAGTGAAGCTACTCAAGGCCTCAAACCGCCGAACGACGCGCTGGAGCTCAAAACGACTGGTCGGGTCATTACATTCTCTCCCACTTAAACATAAGTTCATCCTCGAACGTGCTAAGAATTGCGCTGGAGTTATCCAAAATCACTTATTAGCACCTCATGCACCTACCTGTGCTACTACAACTCAGTTGAGCACACTAACTCGGGTAAATCTGAAGATTCCCCTTTTTGTTTAGTCAAACTAGCCTTAGAGCCAAATTCCAACATCCGGAATCTTCTGCTAGGCTTGTTTCCAACATACGATCACCGTATCAATCACCACACGATGTACCAGAACATGACTGCGTACCTTTGTTGAATTCACACCATGCACCGCAACATTCAAATGACCATAATAACATTCTCTGATTATAATAGCCGACATTTCCCGAATTTGATGCTTACCATGCACCTCATGACATATATAAGTCTGGTTCCAATTCTTACAATACCGCCACGACGGAAGAGACGTGTAGAAATTCATAACCAAGTGCCGAGTCAACAAATCATTGAGTCTCTCCTAATGACTAGGATCATCACCCCATTATACAAACCCGATTATGGGAAAGATGAAAGACCCATTTTGAAGAAATAACATTACACAAAACCAAAAATAGGGTAGAAAAACGTATTGTAATTGAAGATACCTGTCAATTGCTATGCCAGTGATTGATATGCTTATGCCACTGTATAGGGAAAAAAGTGAGGAAAATCGAAGGAAACATAAGGAGAAAACGAGGATTGAGTTCAAATCTTACAAACAGAATGAGAGATTTACACAAAACTTCCGATTTTAAGAAAATTAAAGTAGAAGGAAGCATAAAATTTGAGTTAATCTCTCAAAATTCAGACCATTACCTTGAGTTGTGGAAAACTATTAGTGAGAAGTGGCAGAACTTTTGAGGTTTTGTTATATTTGAGTTAATCTCTCAATATTTGTATTTTGTTTCAGCCAAAAAAATGAGCAAAGCCAAAAAAGTGTGGTAAATGTTAGCGCACTAATTTATTTTCTAGGTGGCGTAGGTTTCGAGCCGCCGGTATTTGCTTATATTGTGTCGGTTAAGTAAACCCCTGCTATTTAACGAAATTTGCGGGGGTTGAAACTGACCCCCGCTATTAAACTGCCGCAATTTAGGCCTTTTTTGTAGTGAAATGGGGGATTTTAGTAAAAACATCCTAAAATGAAAATCGAGGATTTGAAGGTCAAATCGAGGTCGGAATTAGATGAAATTGATATGGTTGAACTTATAATTGAATGGGTGTTCCGAATTTGTGAGTTTGACCGGATTCTAGGGTGCGAGCCCGGGATTGACTATGTTGGCACCAAGTGCTCTTTTAAGTATGTCACTAAAATTGAAAAGTTCTAATGGACAATAAAGACACCTGAAGGCTGAATTAAGAAAGGTTTTATTTTACCTATGATAAAATATTAGGAATTTCTGTATTTATCAATTCACATTGTGAAATCTTTTATCGGACTCGAGCATGCAATTTAGGTGCCATTGTGGTGGAATGTCATATGGGATAGTGGGGTCCTGGGATATAAAGAAAGATTCACATACTTTAACAGGACAACATAAATTGAGAACTACGGCACAAAAAAGCACTCTCCATCAAATGATCCGTCATACTTCTGCTTATAGATTCTTTTAATCACTATCTTTTAGGAGACTATATGACATTTTTTGTGCAACTGAACTCCATTCTACATCTTCTAAATTTATCGCCCTATTCTTTTTTTTGTACCTTCTTTTATTTACAGTTCTATAGGAGAATGAATTATCTTTATGCAACTGTGCATCATCCTATATTTCTTTGATTGATTATTGTGGTCCATTTTCTTTGAAATAGTACTTCTAGTATGCTTATATTGTGATTGCAAGTTGTTGATCATGTTCCTCGAATCTTATTATGTACCATGGCACTCATCTGGATTGTTACTAACATTTTACATCAAAAATTATGTTTTGAATCACATATTCAATTTTTTAGATTAACTTTTGCAAAATAAAAAAAGCGGCAAAATATAAATAAGTATTGGATATAAATGATCACACCTTACTGCTTATCCATCCAATAAATTTGAAGGTTGTTGTCTACATGAACTGAATTGTTTAATCAAATATCGTACATGTGCATTTCACGGGCTTTGATTTCTAGTACAACTAGCTAAAGCATACTTCATAAATATACAAGGCTAGAAGACCTAGACTTGTCTATTCTCACCAGGTACACCCATAGAGTACAAAATGTTGACGCTCTGCAGCTTGCCAATGAGGTATATCAACAACCTTGTATAAATTAGGATTGTCTGCATATGCGGTAGTTTTATCTTCATCTATGGTCTCACCTTTATCATTTAGAGCTGTAATCTTTCTACAATAAGCTTCATGACCTGTGTTTCCAATGGAAAAAAGTCCGGAGCCCATTGGGGTCCAGGTACACTTGATGAACTATATACTACTCCTCCCCACTCAACATTTGTAGCAAAACTTTTTAAATCAGTGAAGATCCTTTGAGGCCAAAATCCAATTTGTTTATAGTCCTCTTCAAGCAAGAGCCACCAATTCCCGTTGACTAAATTTTTTTATTTTTAATAACAAGTGTCTAGGTTAGTATTTTTGTGTATACACTAAAAGATTTTATGGAAACTTAATAAAAGAAACATAAAGTGTACCCGATTGATGGACATGGTGTTCTCCCATGAATTTTCTCCAATTTGTGAAATAGTATCGTATACCATATCAATAGGTATCTTAGTGTTCACCAATACAAAGCCAGGGCATAGTATATTGAAGCAATGTATATTACCAGCCTATTTATAAAAATTTCTCTTATATAAGTTATGAAAATTAAGGTACATAGATAAACCAAATTTTATGTACTTGATAATAAAATCATAGGAGTATATTTAGATATTTAACTTACCTGAAAATGTATAAATAGCCTAGTTTTAGTATCCCCGTAAAGTGTTGGATCCACCTAGAGCACGAAATAAATTTATCATGATAATTGAGTGGAAACTTACTGGTAACAATTTAAACTTGCATCTAGAGTATAGTATATATTCAAAACTTATCACATCGTCTTTTCCTCCGAAAAATGCACCAAATCGAAAAGTCAAACCAAACCGATTAAAATACCCGACTAGGTTTGGTTTGATTTGGTTTGGTATTGAGTAAAAAAAATTCGAACCAAATCAACATATAAATAGATAATTTTTTATATATAATTTTAAGACTTTATATAGAATGTTAATCTAAAGATGTCTAGAAATATTTGAGATCCTCTCATGGGATATAATATTTAATAAAACTATAAAGTGCATTCATTTTTATTTACTTTAAATAATAAATTGTATCACTTTCTTGTTATGTGTTATTGAAATGCGTCAATCATCTCTTTGTTCTTTCATATTCATATGTCAAGATTTATTATATGTTTTTCGAATTTGAAGTGGTATTTCGATAATCTAAAATTACATATAACATATCATTATTTAGGTATCATATTGATTTTTATGTTTAATTATTAAATTTGGTTAACCCTGAAAGCGTACATCAACCAAAAATTATTGGTAGACGACTAAGAAAGTAAACTATTATGTGTTACTAAAAAAATTCTCTCATAAGATCACTTTAATAGTTCATATGTTTGTTATTGTTTTGTTAATTTTTAGTAAACATATATTCACTTATCAAAATTTTATTTATAACTTTAATAATGCATGATTGAAATAATATTCATGTAACAAAAAATCCGAAAAATCCGACAAAACCGAACCAATCCAAACCGATATAATTGGTTTGGTTTGGTTTTGATAAAATCTGAACCAACCCGGTCCATGTACACCCCTATCCTACCCTACTCAAAAGAATAAATAACTTAAAAAGAAATAATGATGTCAAATAGAAAAGAAAATAATTAATTTTATAGCATAAGTATTGAACTTACTCTCCATCCAACTTGTAAAATATTTGACCCTTTATGAATTTTCAATCGACATGCACTATGTTGCTGACCTTCAACATGAGGATTCCATAAACTAGCTGCCATTGTTGCTCCCCCAAACTTATTATTTGGATCATTTTGAGTTCGAGCTATTGCAACCTGAATATAATAATTAATTCATGGTAAAATTAAGTGCATCCAAATTTAGCATGTTCATATTTGCTTGAAATCTTAATATTTATTTTACAACAAACAATGAGGGGCCAAGGAAGAAGTGAGAAATTAAAAGAGAGCTTGAGTAAGACTTAATTTGTGCCTACTCTAAGACAAGTGAAGGCAAGTTGACAAAGAAAAGCCACTCACACTACTAAGGTGCTATTTGTACATTATTCTCCTTTATAATTTTAAAATTAAGAAAATAAATTATTTTTCATATATTACTCTTATCATTAACTACTTATTCCTAAATTATTTTTCAAATTTTTTTGAAATATTGTCATTATTATAAGTATATGATAAAATATGTATTTCATTCATTATTTTTTAAAGGTAGTGTGCAAAGTCTATTTTGGACAAGTGAAAATGAACGGAGGAAGTATCAAGTAAGCTTAGCTCAAAAAAGAAACAAAAGAAATTCTACATATCAACTCTATTCCTCCACATGTATACCTTGTATCCTTGCGAAGATTTGTATTTTCTTTTTGGCTCACTATTGTTAGCCCGTGAACAAGCAGGTAAATTCTCCTATATTAGAAGAAACAGTGAGGTGGCTGTATCATCAACATGCCTGTCCGGCACTTTGAGGCTATTCTGGTAAATTCAAGTGAAATAGAGGAACATGATTGGGAGAAAAAGGAACCCTACCGTAGCTCCCATATGAATATTTTAGTGACCTGGCTAAATTATCCCTTGCTTATCTCATCATTCATCATCACAGTATCCAAAGGCTTTTCTAGAAAGGGTCCCACCTGATCTTTTATTGTACACGTTGTTGTCGCTTTGCAACATTTTGAATCTTTGGACAGTCATGTGTCTCTCTCTCCTATTAAGTACATATTTTGAACAATGTTCATCAAAGAAAGAACAACCACGACAATAATAGCAACAACAATAAACCCTGTATGATTCTAATAGATAAAGTTTGGGAAGAGTAGTCTGTACGCAGATTTTACTTTTACTTAATGCAAATAGAGAGGTTGTTTCCAATAAACCTTCGGCTCTGGAAGGACAAAAAAGAGGAGAAAAGCAAGGAAGGAAGAAAGAGAAATTTTGAGATACAAAATTAAGAGATGGGAATGAAAAAAGAAGAGGGGAGAGATTTCAGGACAAAGACAACAAGCAAAGGCATGAAAACATAACAAGTAACAAGATTGACCTATAAAAACAACCCAAAAGGAGAGATCCTCTGACCTATAGATTCATGACAGAGACAAACATATTAGGCATAAACAAAATCAAATAACAAAAATAAGGCTAACTAAAACAACTGAAATAATGAAACTCCCGACATGATACCAGTTCTTCAAGGAAAAAAACGATTTAAAAAGGTTTCATAACTAAAATAACATTCCAAGGCATGAAAAATAACCAAAATCATGCAAACAAATAAAACCCCAAAACAAAAGATATATAAAGCCATAGAAATTGAAGAACGGTAAAGAAAGATTCTGACAAGATAATAGTTATCCAAAGAAAAATCTGATTCTTATAAAGCTTTCATGATATAAAGAAACAATCAAAGGCATGAAATCACATCAAATGACCAAAATCTGTCCAACAAAAAATAACCGAAAACATAATATTTGCTAAGCTACAATAATCGAATAACTGTAAAATAAAATTCCAACAAAATACTAGTGTTCACTTGAAGTTTTATTTTTATCACATCTAAAGTCAAGAATAACCCAAAATCTGATTCTTATAAAGTTTCGTAAGCCAACAATAAAAGACATGAAATCGATTCAACAAAAAAAATCCCAAAACACATATTTTGCTAAGCTATATAAATAAATCTCCCAAAGAGATACCAGTTTCAAATTAATCTGATTTTTATCACCAATGAAAACAAAAGATTAGTTAAGTGATAAATCCAATAACCATAGACTAAAATTCCCAACATAAAAGGTCTAACAAAAAATAAAGGCCATACTTTCTATTTTCTAAGCTATATAAATCGAGTAAGTGTTATATAAAATATTGTTTTGTGAAGATTAGAGTTGATTTTGGCTAGATTTCAGATTGAAATTCAAAAAGGAAGAAGAAAAACACATGACATTCAATATATATACAAAATTGTATTAAAGTTATATTATAGTTGCATTTAAGTTGTATTCTCTTGTAGTTATATACATTTTTTATTTAAATATTTTATAAAAGTTGAAAAATAGTTGTATAATTTATGAATAGTTGTATGAAATTTGTATTTAAGTTATAAATACTATTATTTTATATAAAGTCATTGATATGTATTAAAATTGTATCAAGAGAGGAAATTTTGATTGGAATTTCAGAGAGGAAGAAGAACACATCGCATACAAAATACATACAAATTATATACAAAAGACATATTTTGTATAAAATTTATATGAAGATTGTATTTAAGTAGTATGATATTGCAGGTTTATTTAACTGAGTAAAAATGATAGATGAAAGTTGTAGATAAGTTATAAATAAGTTGTATACTATATAATTTATTGTATAACAATTATTTTTAGTTTATATGTTGTTTCAGATGTATCAAATTTGTACGAAATTTTATTTTTAATTTGTAGGCAGCAGAGAATAGGGAAAGCGGAGAGAAGAGAAAAAAGGAAAATTGTGTAACTGTATCCCCTAATTTAAGGTACTAATAATGGATTATATATGGAGAGAGGTGGAAGAGAATAGAGAAAGAGGAGAGGAGAAAAAAAAGAAAAAAAAAAGTGGTCTAACTGAATCCCCTAATTTAAGGCGCTAATAATGGATTGTAAGAAAAACATAGTTAGATCTAAGATAATTTTAGTAAATAAATTTTAAATATTATATAGAAATGAAAAAAATCTCTTTAGAAAAATTATTTCTGCAATTAAATATTGGGCCCATGCACAACATGGGCCATCCCTCTCCTAGTATATAAATATATATGCGATTAGTCGCGGTACTTGAGAAGTAAACATATTTAATCTCTTAATGCATGACTTTTTTGTAAGTCTTACTTAGTTTGATGAATTTTTATACGTTATATCTATAAAGATTATATTGTTTGAACGTGAATTATTCAAGCTAAAGCTATTAATTAGTATAAAATTATCTTACAACAGTCAATTGGATATCAAATGTTATATCTTCAGGTGGTGGAATATGTCTTTGTTTAATAAGATCTTCTTTGCCAATTCTTTTAATAGGAACTGTTCCAACGGGACAACCTTCACCGTTTAGCCATATTGTTGATAACCCACTAGTTGTAGAGGTACCTGAATTCTGCTTTAACCTATGTAAAGTAGGTTTCGCCTGTCCATCCAAAATTAAGAAGATTGTATGTCACAATTTTATATTTTTATAAAAAAGTCCATGGTAAATGGAGATTAGAGACACGCCTCAGGATGAAAATTATGATTCCGCAGCAATGGATGATCAAGTACAGGATGCTTGTAAAAATTTATACAATCGTATAAATCCCCATATGTAGTCTACGTGGCAAAAAAATCATAAAATAAATAATCTCTAATATACTGATTGCATATCTTGCTATCCGATTTGTAAATTTTGAATACATAAAAACTAGAATAATAACCAATCTCATAATTTATCATTTTATCCATATTTAATTTGAGTTTCAACAGCCAAAAAAGACTTTTATCAAACTAAATGTTTTGACTTTATTAAGATGACGAAATTAATATAAACACATAAGAAGTACTGTGATATAGAAGGTTCTTTATTTTTAATACAACATATATTTTCAAAAAGGAAAAAAAAAGTCTATCTAAGAAAGTTTAGTTTGATGTTTTTAAATCTTCGTGGTCAAAGATGGATGATTTGCTCACCACCAAAGAGGTATGCTGGGATATTGATATTCATCCGCCCTTAACCAAAGATTAATTTAGGTTCGAGCATTAAAAATAAAAAAGATTTGTTATGGAGTAGTTCGTCTATTAATGAGCCCTATGTGATACAAATTTGGACGAATCGAGACCATGGATTCTGAATATCAATTGTCTATCTTAGAACACAAATACAATTATCACTCGAGAGACTAATTAGAACTATAATAGTTTTCAACCAAAATGTATACCTTTATTGTTTTGACGACTGGCTTGTTCAAAAGTTTAAGTTACTTTTCCAATTCCAAGTCCTGTAGTTCCGAATACCTCTTTGTTTCTCCTTGAACCCCATTATATCTCAGAAGAAGAAAATATAGAACCAACAAAGTTTGTCGCATAACTTTTTGATTCATCACCATCGCCTGAATTCAAGAATTTATTTTTACAGGTATTAATGTCAAAATATATACGTATGTAAAACAAACTAATATTTTAAAAAAATAAATTAATTAACACAAGAAAAAATATACTAAACGAGCTAACTGCATATTAATACAACATGAAAGCAACAAATGGTAAACTTACTTGATTCACTAGATGTATATATGAGAGATGAAGTTTGGAGCACTTGTAATTACCTTGGCAGTATGAGTAAAATGGTATATTACAGAGTTCGTAGAAGTCTTTTAAATTAATGTAACTTTCTTAAGTACGATTACCAGAATTTACAGAAGATTTTATGTTAATGCATATTTGCTTACTTCTGACTTGTGAGTACAATCCAAAAATAAAATATATCCATAGATTAATTCTAATTAATGCATATTTGCTTACTTCTGAGTACAATCCAAAAAGATAATCTATCCATAAATTAGTTCAAATTAACAAAAATCACGTAGACTATATGTTAGTAAAGATGGTATAGTATGAAAAAAATATAATCTGATATATCTATTTATTTATATTACTGAAAGAAAATAATACTCCAATGTTTAGAACATAACTAATATTACTCAAAAATCCAATCAAGTCGTAGTACACATGTATACGGGTAAAATCGGGGGTCAAAGTCTACCCCGATTTCTCGACGAGGAAATGAAGGGAGAACATGGGTCCACGAGGTTGTAATCGAGGTCTGAGACCCTTCATATAGAGACCCAAAGGGAGAAAACAATGTAAGCATCATCAGATGTGGTAAAGCAACGCAACTCGGGCCAAGTATAAGGTATAGACCTCGGGAGACACGATGAACGGTTGTGCATGGCGAATAGAGGATTGTGATACTTGCTCTCAACCAGATATCACGGTGCGAATCTCACTTGATGTCGATTGTGGATCAACAATTATCACGAAAGAAAGATTTTTACCTTTTTGAAACTTATATTAGGACTAAAACTCTCCTACTATATAAAGGGGAGGCTTTTCTTTTTATTGGACATATTGTCACACGCGAATCAAAGCAATACCAGTTTATTTTCTGCCTTTTAGCTATTGTTAAAGTTTTGCTCATTTGTTCTATTCTTCATTCACGACTAGGCTTGAATCGAGGATCCAACCGAGGATAAGGTCATTAGTCGGTCTAAATTTAGGCATGGCCATAATATTGCAACTGATTTGATGTTTATTTCATTTCTAATTTATTTATTTGATATTCTTAATTATTCATATTGGATTAAACCACATATCTTTAAAATCGTGTACAAATTTAATTGTTACCCAATGTTGGGGTAAATTGTTTGACACCCACAGTGGAGCTAATGATAATAGTGGTGATTTGATATGAATCTCCATAACACACCCTATTTTACGTTTGTTCTTTGAAATCTTAATTTCAGGTCAACCCAAAAATATCAAACTCTCAGTCTGCTCACTTGAACGTTGACGCTGAGTTTGGCCATCACGACGAAAATAATAATTTGGTGCCCAGTAACAAGGTACCTCCTACTGATCCCAACAGTGTCCCAGCTGCCGATCTGGTCGATGCTAACTCGCAGGTGGCCATCAACGTCAATTTGCCAACTTATCCCGAAAATAGTGTTCACGGGGGACCCCGACCAACAGCTCGGGAAGCGCCCGAAGGAGAAGACAATGGGGTAAGCCTACGACTAATCTTAGAAATGTTGCAGGCTCAACAGGCGGCGATAGCTCAATTGCAGAATCAAATCCATGTCCCCAACAGGGTCGAGCCCGAACAATCCCGGGAAAGCACTCGAAGAGATGAACAGATTATCAAGAGACTGGGTGAAGCCGAGCCCGGGGTAAATCCTGAGGTGATGAAGATGCTTGATGATTTGAAAAATTGAGTAGAGTCGGGTGAGAAAAAGATTGAGGCTAACGACAAGAAGGTGGAACATCCAACTCTAGGGTCGATCGGATCCCGGGGGCACCCCGATATTGAAAGGACCGGAGTCCAAAACACTTATCCAGAAGCCTTTTACTCCGAGCGCGGTACCAAAGCCAATCCCAAAGAGGTTTCATATGCTCGACATCCCAAAATACAATGGGACCATGGATCCAAATGACCATGTAACCTCTTACACATGCGCAATCAAGGGGAACAATCTGGAAAACGATGAGATCGAATCGATATTACTTAAGAAGTTTGGGTAGACTTTGTCCAAGGAAGAAATGATATGGTATCACAACGTGCCCCCAAACTCTATTGATTCATTTGCTATGCTTGCAGATGATTTCATAAAAGCCCATGCCGGGGCCATCAAGGTCAAGACCAGAAAGTCAGACCTTTTCAAGGTCAAACAGAAGGACAACGAGATACTCAGGAAGTTCGTGTCAAGGTTCCAAATGGATCAGATGGACCTTCTTCCTGTTGTAGATTATTGGTCCGTTCAGGTATTCACTTAGGGGCTCAACCCCCGAAGTTCCTTGGCCTCTTAATAGCTAAAACAAAATTCTATGAAGTACCTGGTGGTAACCTGTAACACCCCGAAAAATTTCGAAATACTTAAGTGTAAAGCCCACTAAAATTTCACAAAAGAAAATAATATTCCGTGGTGTCGAATTGGGCTCGAACCTTTTAGGTTGAACAATGCACTAGAAAGTAAAGGAAAAATTTGGGCAAAAGAAAGGCACTTCTGCGGCCTACTATGCGGCCGCAGAATCACTCTGTGGACCGCAGAGTAAGGCATGCAACTAGGGAAAAACATTTGTCATTTCTCGGTCCATTTTGCGTCCGCAAAATGATTCCGCGAGCCGCACATTAATCGCAGAACAAGTTTGGAAATTCTGCGGAAGGAGGTTCTACGACACGTTATGCGACCGCAGAACAGGTCTGCGATGCACTGTGCGACCGTAGAACTGATCTGCAGACCGCATAACGGTCGCACAGCGAGGCAGGCCAGCCCAGTTCCGGAGGGCCATTTCGCGGCCCATTTCGCGCACTACATATCAATTATGCGATCGAAGATCATGTCTGAGGCAACATTTTTTGGGTTTTTATAACCCGATCCTACTTCGTTATATAGATGATTTGTACCATTTTTTGACAAAAAATCTGACACTTTTAGAGTGAGAGAGTACCCTAGAGTGAGAAGATGTTCCTCAACAATATGTTCTTCAATTCTTGCTCGAATCTTGGAAGATTAACAAGAAAAACTCACTAGGCCTTCATCCTAAAGGTAAGATTCTACACCCTAACCCTCAATTTCGAATTTTGTCTAGAATTGGGTAATTAGTAAGATAATATTTGAGCATGGGTGTTGTCCATCGTACATGCATGTGTTATCAAAGGGTGTGGGAAGATTGTTGAGCTAAAAATGGTAAAGAATGGGTTGTGGGATGATGTAATCCTCCATGAAAGGACCTTGAAATCATAATGCACACCTAGTGTTGGATAAAATGCTCAAATGAGCTAGAACTATGATCATCCTCCTAATTTTTGTTAAATTTATTATATTTCTACAATAGATTGAAGTTGCTAAGAATTCCGAAGCAATTTAGAGTTAACGAAGCTCTATTTAGGTATGTTGGCTAAACTCTTCTCTTAGAATAAAATACCACGATATTCGTGTAATTTATATAAGTCCTGAGTGGTTCATTATAAAATTGGCTATTCCGAGTAAGATTGAGTTGAAAGATATATGTTCAACAAGTATCCCAAATGCTTTATTTATGTTATTTTATCAATTGAGGATGTATTAAAAATATGGGATGTGCATTAAAAATGTTCGACTTCAAGTCAAATTCAAACGAAGGCAATTATGCCAAATTTTGTGAAGAATTTCTATGTCCCTTAGACTCTTAGTTGCTCACATGTGTACTACACATGTTGATTTGAATTGTCGTTGTTGGTGATGATGATGTTGATGTTTGAAAGTGAAAAGGTGAGCATGAAATACTAAATACGGCCAACGTGCTAAGAATGATTTTATAATTATGGCCACTAGTGTCAATGAAAAGAAAAGATGTGAAAGAAGTATGAAATGTGATGATTGATATAAAAAGGGTTGATGTATCGAATAAGACATCCTAGTCTATTAGGTCGTGATCGGACACCATGCCGCATACATGGTGGTGATTGTGCTAGAAATTATAATTGAAATTGTGATTGTGGTAGATGTCTCTAATGAGATAGCCTAGCCGATCGGGCCGTGATCGGAATTCGTGTTAAAGGTACAAGGGTATTTATATTGATAGTGATTGTGGTTGATGTCTCTAATGAGATAGCCTTACCAATCGGGTTGTGATCGGACTCCGTGTTAAGAGTACGGTGGTATTGTTATTGTGAATAATGGTATTGTGAACGAGGGTATATCGGTACTAAGAATCTCCAACTTAAAAACATGGAAATTTATTTGAACACTATCTAGATCCTAAATTGAGGTTTGATGTTGTTTAAGGCTTCTATTGATATTATGATATTCTTATTTGTATTATATATTATTCTATTGAGAGGGTGTTTTGTCATTCATACTAGAACTATTCCATATGCACTAACGTCCCTTTTACCGGGGGCACGACATCTTCAATGGATGCAGGTGGTTCCATAGCAGGAGACACTGATCAGTGATAGCGGTACACCCTCTTTCCAGCAGACTTGCTGAGCCCCACTTCATTTTGGGGTCATGGATCTTTTGTTCCTCGTGTAATGTGTTTGAGGTATAGCCGGGGTCTTCTTGCTGGCATTATCATAGTACTCTTTTGTATCTATTAGAGGCTCCGTAGACATAGTGTGGGTTGTATATTGGTGGTGGGGAAGTCAAAATAGTTATATTATGTTTGGATTACTATTTCCACTTCATACTATGAAGAATGTGTGTGAAATTTGAGGCCTTAAAATGAAGTAACTGATGGTAAGAAATTGGTATTGCGGACATGATCAGTTTATTGTTTGATTAACAAAATTATTTACTATCTTTATTCATGGATGATTTGGGTAGAAGGAAATCTAATAGGCTTTCTCGGCCGGGTTCACTCGATTGAGCACCGGTCGCGCTCCCCGAGCTTGGGGCGTGACAAACTTGGTATCATAGCCTAAGGTTTTAATGTGTCCTAGGATTTCTCGGAGCCGCGTCTAGTAGAGTCCTTCTTATCGGTGTGTTGTCGACCACATCTATAATTAGGATGCTACTTGGGCATTTAGGAATAATACCCTTCTTTCATGTTCTCGATCGTACGATAAAGCTGATGGCAAGATTGTTCTTCCTTTAACTCCTGCTTTACTTTAACTTTTAGTACATGGAACCTAAGAAGAAGGCAAGAACTGGCCAAAGAGCCAATGTCACCCCAAGAGTGACAGTTGATCCTATATTTGATGATGCGGGTGAGAACCCAAGGAGTGAGAATATTCCTCCGGTTACTACACTGCCTGATTCTACTACAACTGACCAGACCACACTTGTCCCTACACCTACTGAGGGTGAAACGATCCCTCCCACTGATATACCATCTCCATCTCCAGTTCCAGCTTCCAATTCTGGTGTTTATGATGTTGATCTTAGGGGATCCATACAGATGTTGTCTCGGATAGTGGCTTCCTAGGCCCAGATATCAAATGTTGCACCCACTTCTTCCAGTCAGCCATGCGATTCTACTAGTTCCAGGGTGAACAGGTTTCTCCAGTTGGATCCTCCAGTGTTCACGGGTACTAACCCAGAGGAGGACCCCCAGGACTCCATTGATGAGATGCACAAGACTCTCCGAGTTATGCATGCTACTAAGACGGAGACAGTGGAATTGGCCTCCTACCGCCTGAAAGAGGTAGCATATTCTTGGTTTTAACTGTAGGAAGAGTCCCGTGAAGAAGGGAGCCCTTCGGCGAGGTGGGGAGAGTTTTTAGATGCCTTCATTGATCATTTCTTGCCTGTCGAGACTAAGGCAGCCCGTGTTGCTGAGTTTGAGAACCTGAGGCAAGGTAGCCTGAGTGTGTGGGATTACCATATGATAACCTGTCCAAGTATGCTATTTACATGTTGCCTACTATGGAGGCTAGAGTGAGCCGAGTTATGAAGGGACTTAGTCTCTTGGTAATTAATGAGGCCGCTACAACAACCTTGAATTCTAAGAGTAGTAATAAGGCCCGGTCTGCGGGTAACTTGGGTGGTTCTTCTGGTGGTGGCAAGTCAACGTTCATGGGAGGGTTGTCAGGGCCATATCAGTCCTTTGCCCAGTCTTCAGCTAGTGCACCGCCATCAGGGCTCTACCAGCAATAGCAATGGAACCGTTTCAGGCCTAGTCTAGGCAATGGGGGATTCTACAAGCAAGGTCATCATGGTGGTAGATTCCAGCAGTAGAGGAGGCCCCATGCCCTAGATGTGGAAAGATGCACCTAGGAATATGCTACACTGGCTTACCCAGATGCTACGGGTGCGGATTGAGGGGTCACATTCAAAGGGATTGTCGTTCGTCCTACCAGGGTGCGAGCATGGCACAACCAGCCAGTTCTGCAGCTACTACATCCACAACAGCTCCTCCAGCTCAAGGCAATCCAACACCCGCATGGCGTGGTACAACTAGGGGTGGAGCATAGAGTTCGGGAGGATCCGGCCGTTTCTATGCTATGAGCGGTTGCCAGAATTCAGAGGCTTCTCCAGATGTTGTCACAGGTATATTAACTATCCAATATCATGATGTGTATGCTCTTATTGATGCCGGTTGCACTTTGTCATATGTCACACCTTATGTTGCTATGGAATTTGGGATAGAACCGGAACAACTTCATGAGACGTTCTCTGTATCTACTCCAGTTGGTGAGTCTATTTTGGCCGCGCGGGTTTATAGGGATTGCGTTGTCACGTTGCGTGGTCGGGACATCGTGGCCAATCTTATTGAATTGAGAACGGTCAATTTTGATATGATAATGGGGATAGACTAGCTTTATTCTTGTTTTGCCAAGCTTGATTGCCGAACCAGGACTGTTAGGTTCAAATTTCCAAATGAGCCAGTTATTGAGTGGAATGGTGATGATGTAGTGCCGAAGGGTAGGTGTATTTCTTACCTTAAGGCCACAAAAATGATCAACAAGGGGTGCATTTACCATTTGGTCCGGGTTACGGACACCGATGCTGAGGCACCTACACTTGAGTCCGTACCTGTTGTCAATGAATTTCTGGGTGTCTTTCCGGATGAACTCCCTGGGATCCCACCAGATAGGGAGATTGATTTTGGTATTGATGTGATGCCAGGCACACATCCTATATCTATTCCGCCCTACATAATGGTACCAGCAGAATTAAAGGAGCTAAAGGAACAATTGAGAGACTTGTTAGAAAAAGGGTTTTATCTGACCGAGTGTGTCGCCTTGGGGTGCACCGGTCCTTTTTGTAAGAAATAAAGATGGGTCATTGAGAATGTGTATTGACTATCGGCATCTTAATAAGGTCACAATCAAGAATAAGTACCCATTGCCAAGGATAGATAACTTATTTGACCAATTGCAAGGTTCTAAGTACTTCTTCAAAATTGATTTACGATCCGGGTATCACCAATTGAAGATCAGGGAGCAGGACGTTCCGAAAACAGCTTTTAGAACCCGATATGGGCACTTTGAATTTTTGGTAATGTCTTCTGGGCTAACAAATGCCCCAACAGCTTTCATGGACCTTATGAATCGAGTCTTCAAGCCTTTTCTTGACTCTTTTGTGATAGTGTTCATTGACGATATTCTTGTTTATTCGCGGAGTCGGGAGGACCATGTCGATCATCTTAGGGCAGTTCTGCAGATTCTGTATCAGCACCAATTGTATGCAAAGTTTTCAAAATGTGAGTTTTGACTAGAATCTGTCACATTCTTGGGTCATGTCGTCTCTAGTGAAGGAATTAAGGTTGTTACTCAGAAAATTGTAGCTATGAAGAATTGGTAGAGGCCTACAACCCCAACAGAGATTCGCAATTTCTTAGGCTTAGCGGGGTATTACAAAAAGTTTGTGGAAGGGTTCTCAACCCTTGCCTTTCCGTTGGCTAAATTGACCCAGAAGTCAATTAAGTTCCAATTGTCAGATGCTTGTGAAAGGAGCTTCCAGGAGTTGAAATCGAGATTGACTACGACACCAGTGTTGACTCTACCAGACGGTTCAGATGGGTTTGTAGTATATTGTGATGCTTCATGAATCGGACTTAGGTGTGTATTAATGCAACACGACAAGGTGATAGCTTATGCTTCTAGGCAACTCAAGAATCACGAAAAGAACTATCCAACATATGATTTAGAACTTGCAGCAGTTGTATTTGCGTTGAAGATTTGGCGTCATTACCTTTATGTGGTCTAAGCGGATATATTCACGGACCATAAGAGCCTTCAATATATTTTCAAGCAGAAGGAATTGAATCTTAGGCATAGAAGATGGCTTGAGTTACTCAAGGACTACGACATTGATATTCTATATCATCCGGGAAAGGCAAATGTTTTGGCGGATACTCTTAGCCGGAAATCTACGGGTAGTTTAGCACACTTAGAGTTATATCAAAGACCATTGGCCAAGGAAGTTTACCGATTGGCTAGTTTGGGATTTCGTCTTGCAGACTCTAGTGAAGGAGGGGTAATTGTGCAAAATAGGGCTGAATGATCGCTTGTTGTGGAAGTCAAAGAGAAGCAATACAACGATCCATTGTTCATAAACATAAGACCATGGCCTTTTCTCTTGGCGTGGGTGATGGTACACCAAGGTACCAAGGGCGTCTATGTGTTCCAAATGTAGATGGTCTCTGGGAACGAATCATGACAAAGGCTCACACTTCTAGGTATTCCGTGCACCTGGGTTCTATGAATATATGACTAGAAATGTAGCGTACTTTGTGGCGAGATGTCCAAATCATCAACAAGTGAAGGCCGAACACCAAAGGCCCGGTGGGTTGGCACAGAACATAGAAATTCCAATGTGGAAGTGGGAAATGATTAGTATGGACTTTGTGGTATGACTACCTTGCACTCCGCGCAAGTTTGACTCAATTTGGGTGATTATGGATCGACTCACGAAATCAGCTCACTTTTTTCTGGTTAAGGCTACCGACAGAGAGAAACAGTTTGCTCAGTTGTATATCAAAGAAATAGTCAGGTTGCATGGAACTCCAGTTTCTATCATTTCTGATCAGGGAGCACACTTCGCTGCTAATATTTGGAAGAAATTTCAGCAAGGTTTGGGTACTCAAGTGAATCTTAGTACAACCTTTCACCCGCAGACTGACGGGCAGGTAGAGTGGACTATTCAGATGCTTGAGGATATGTTGCGCGCTTGTGTTCTAGACTTCAAAGGTAGCTGGGATGATCATTTTCCACTCATAGAATTTTCCTACAACAATAGTTATCATTCTAGAATTCAGATGGCACCATTCGAGGCTTTATATGGGAGGAGATGTAGATCTCCCATTGGGTGGTTCAAAATTGGGGAAGCAGAGTTGATAGGGCCAGACCTCGCGCATCAGGCTATGAAAAATGTTAATATCATTAAAGAGCCATTGAAGACTACTCAGAAGCATCAGAAGTCATATTCGGACGTTCGTCGTAGGGATTTGGAGTTCAAAAAAGATGATTGAGTAGTCTTGAAGGTTTCCCCCATGAAGGGTGTAATGCGATTTGGTATGAAAGGGAAATTGAGTCTGAGGTATGTTGGACCGTACAGAGTCATTAAGAGGGTCGGTGAAGTGGCGTACAAGCTTGAACTACCACCTGAGATTTCATTAGAGCACCCGATGTTTCATGTGTCTATGTTGAAGAAAGTAGTTGGATACCCGACACTCATTCTTACGGTTGAGACTATAGAGGTTAATGAGAAATTGACTTATGAAGAGATTCCAGTTTTTATTATCGATCGGCAAGTCTGAAAGTTGAGAAATAAAGAAATTACCTCCGTGAAAGTGTTATGGAGAAACTAACATGTTGAAGAGGCTACTTGGGAGGCGGAGGAAGAAATGAAGAAAAAGTATCCTTACTTGTTTCAATAGCTATGTAATTACAAAGTTGTGATTTATGAAAATTCTAAGAGTTCTATGAATTATGTATCATTTGTACAATTGGCGTTAAGGGTGTTCCGTTTTGGTAATATATTTCTTGTGAGGCCACAGTTGGTGTTGTTTTGTGTTATGTTATGTCGTTGTATTAAGTATATGTTGTTAGGATGTGTTTTTGGGGTTCTCTGGTAGGTGGATAGGCCAAGTTACAAGGGAGACTTTGGTAAAAGTTTTGGAAATTTAGGGAGTTAGCCAAAATTTAAATCTACTGGTGAGTGAGAATTAATAGTTAGGCCACATTTGATGCTAATAGCAAATTTTTACCGTTATTAGAGGACGAATGATCCCAAGCGGGGGAGAATGTAACACCCCGGAAAATTTAAAAATATTTACGTATAAAGCCCACTAAAATTTCGCAAAAGGAAATAATGTTTCGTGGTGCCAAATTGGGCTTACGTGTTTGAGGAAAGTAAAGGACCTTTTGGGTTGAACAATGCAATAGAAAGTAGAGGGAACATTTGGCAAAAGAAAGACACTTCTGCGGCCCACTATGCAGCCTAAGAATCACTCTGCGGACCGCATAATGGCCGCAGGGTGAGGCATGTAACTGGGGAATTTTTTTTGTTATTTTGCGGTCCGTTATGCGACCGCAAAACGATTTCACGGGCAGCACATTAATCATTGAACCAGTTTGGAAATTCTGTGGAGGGAGGTTCTATGACGCGTTATGCGACCGCAGAACAGGTCTGCGATGCACTGTGCGGCCACAGAACTGATATGCGGACCGCATAACGGTTGGACACTGGGGCTGGCTAGCCCCGTTCTGAAGGGCCATTTCGCGCACCATATATCAATTATGCGATCTCAGATCCTCTCCGGGGCAATATTTTTTGGATTTTTATAACCCGACCCCACTTATTAAATAGATGATTCGTACCTTTTTTGACCAAAAAGCTAACACTTTTTGAGTGAGAGAGTACCCTAGAGTGAGAAGGTCTTCTTTAACAATTTGTTCTTCAATTCTTGCTCGAATCTTGGAAGATTAACAAGGAAAACTCACTAGGCCTTCATCCTAAAGGTAAGATTCTACACCCTAACCCTCAATATCAAATTTTGTCTAGAATTGGGTAATTAGTAAGATAATCTTTGAGCATGGGAGTTGTCTATCTTACATGCATGTGCTATCAAAAGGTGTAGGAAGATTGTTGAGCCAAAAATGGTAAAGAATGGATTGTGGGATGATGGAATCCTCCATAAAAGGACCTTGAAACCTTAATGCACACCTAGTGTTTGATAAAATGCTCAAATGAGCTAGAACTATGATCATCCTCCTAATTTTGGTTTAATTTGATATATTTCTACAATAGATTGAAGTTGTTAAGAATTCCGGAACAATTTAGAGTTAAGGAAGCTCTATTGAGTTATGTTGGTTAAACACTTCTCTTAGAATTGAATCCCATGATATTCGGGTAATTTATGTAAGTCCCGAGTGGTTCATTATAAAATTGGCTATTCCGAGTAATATTGGGTTGACAGATATATGTTCAACAAGTATCCTAAATGCTTTATTTATGTTACGTTATCAATTGAGTATGTGTTAAAAATATGGGTTGTGCATTAAAAATGTTCGATTTCAAGTCAAATTCAAACGAAGGCTATTATGCCATATTTTGTGAAGAATTTATATGTGCCTTAGACTCTTAATTGCTCACATGTGCACTACACACCTTGATTTGAATTGTTGTTGTTGGTGATGATGATGTTGATGTTTCAAAGTGAAAAGGTGAGCATAAAATACTAAATACGGCCAATGTGCCAAGAATAATTTTATAATTATGGCCATTAGTGCCAATGAAATGAACAGATGTGAAAGACGTATGAAATGAGATGATTGATATAAAAAGGGTTGATGTCTCAAATAAGATAGCCTAGTCGATCGGGTCGTGATCGGACACCATGCCGCATACATGGTGGTGATTGTGCTGGAAATTATAATTAAAATTGTGATTGTGGTCGATGTCTCTAATGAGATAGGCTAGACGATCGGATCGTGATCGGGCTCCGTGTTAAAGGTACGGTGGTATTGATATTGAGAGTGATTGTGGTTGATTCTCTAATGAGATAGCATAGCCGATCGGGTCGTGATCGGAGTCCGTGCTAAGAGTACAGTGGTACTGTTATTATGAATAATGGTATTATGAACGAGGGTATATCGGTACTAAGAATCTCCAACTTAAAAATATGGAAATTTATTTGAACACTGTCTTGATCCTAAATTGAGGTTTGATGTTGTTTAAGGATTCCATTGATATTATGATATTCTTGTTGTATTATTTATTATTCTATTGAGAGGGTATTTTGTCATTCATACTAGTACTATTCCATATGTACTAACGTCCCTTTTGCCGGGGCGCTGCATCTTCAATGGATGCAGGTGGTTCCACAGCAGAAGACACTGATCAGTGATAGCGGTACACTCTCTTTCCAGCAGACTTAGTGAGCCCCACTTAATTTCGGAGTCATGCATCTTTTGTTCCTCGTGTATTGTGTTTGAGGTACAGCCGGGGCCTTGTTACCGGAATTATCATAGTACTCTTTTGTATCTATTAGAGGCTCCGTAGACATAGTGTGGGTTGTATATTGGTGCTGGAGAAGTCAAAATAGTTATATTGTGTTCGGATTACTATTTTCACTTCATACTATGAAGAATGTGTGTGAAATTTGAGACTTTAAAATAAAGTAACTAATGGTAAGAAATTGGTATTGCTGACATGATCACTTTATTGTTTGATTAACAAAATTATTTAATCTCTTTATTCATGGATGAGTTGGGCAGAAAGAACTCTAATAGGCTTACTCAACCGAGTTCAATTGGTTTTGCGTCGGTCGCACTCCCTGAGTTTGGGGCGTGACATAACCTAGGCTGACATCCACAACAGGTACCAGTCAAATATCAGGGTCGAGGCCGACGATATGTAACGACCCGACCAGTCGTTTTGAGTGTTGTAGCCCTGTTCCCCCATTTGCTGCTTATGTGTCATGACCCAAAATCCAACTAGTCGTGATGGCACATAACCCAACCCATCTGGTAAGCCAATTAACAACTATCCAATTTAATGAGATTTATTAAGAAAGAAATGATAATACAATTGCTTTTATGCATGAATTTTCCAAGGACTGGTAGTACAAATCATGAGCTTCTACGATATAGAGTTTACAAAGCTGGTTTGAAATAAAATACACCATCTGTTAGAAATATACATGAACATATCCCAAATACTAAAGCTACCAATATCAAGAGGAAACTATGACAGGAACGCCGGTACATCTTCAGATCTAGATCCCGCCGAACACAGCTACACCAACATCCAACATCTGGACGAAAGGTGCAAAAGTGTAGTATGAGTAAGACCGACCCCATGTACTCAATAAGTAACAAACCTAACCTTAGGTTGAAAGTAGAGACGAGCTAGGACAAGGGTCAAAGTCCAACTCTGTTATATCTCGCATTTTCGTACATTAAAGTTTCGCCGTAAGTTAATCGATGTAGACTCGGGGATGAGATTATCTTGAGGTTATACGCATTTATGCTATTTATAACAAGTGATAAGCAAGTGTCGTGAAGGATAAAGGGTAAACAAATCAAAGAAAATGAGTTTCGTTGAAGGTGGTCGATTTGGGATAAAATACGGTCTGAGCTACAATACCCGGCATTTATGGACTAATACCATACAAGGTACCCCATGACCACGATAGTAGGGTGCGTAAAGTGTATTAAAAGTGAGTAGTATTTTAAGTAATTTGAGATAATTCTTAATTATGTGGATTTTTGGTTAATGGGGAAATTAGCTAGTTAATTAAAATTAGTAGGTAATTAATTAATAACATTGGGATTAGATTTAACCCCCCAAACGTGGCAAGCATCTCTTTCCCATTTAATGACTATTAATAAAGGTTGAAAGGTGTCACACTTTAAGAAAGAAATGTGACACCAAGCTTGAAATGTGGGGCCTACCTAAAAGTTAAGGATAATATTCCTAATTCAAATCATTTTCTAATCTCTTAAGAGAGTTTCAGCCAAGGAACATAACAACATTATTAAGAAAGAGTTTCAGCCAAAGGAACATAGCGACGTTATTGAGAACAAGGTTTAGCCAATTTATCTTTGCATAGCAACGTTATTGGTTCGAGCATTTCATACGGATTTTCCCTACTTCGATCTTGCCGTCACGTGTTTTGTCGCAATTAACGTGTGTTAGAGGGGTTGTCAAGAAAATTGACTTAGGTATGTTAGGGCTATCCCTTCTTTCTCTTTGGCATGATCCAAATAATACAAATGAAACGAGCAAAATACGCAACTTTCATAAATGACTTTATTCATAGAAATACTAGATGTGTCTATATTCTTGATTCCCCATGTGAATTATTATTATATCTTCTATTCATGGGTCTCAGAAAAATATGTATTTGATAAAGTTTATCCGAAAGGCATATTGATTTTTATGACATTCCGAGAAATCTTATTAATGTATTTCTTATGCAATTCATGCATTTATACATGTACATTGACCCATGACTAGTTGACGTTATATACGCGTATATTACATGTATATGGGATATGGGAAAAGATTACGACGCTATATACGCACCACCACCTGATCAACTGGTACGTGTGATGATTTTGCCCACAGAGGCCGATATGATATGATGGGATGCCCTCAGAGGCTTGATGATGATATGTACACCTATACCTATGCATGACACGACATTTATACGCACGTGCATGACATTATAAATATTTCAGGATTTACAAAGTGATTTATATTTACAGGCGGATTTTTTATTCTATGTTTCATCTATGTCTGTTATATACTGATTTTTATGCGTTACATACTCAGTACGTTATTCGTACTGATGCCCTATTTCGCGGGGCCTGCATTTCATGCCCGTAGGTGCAGGTAGACAAGCAGACGGTCCCCCTTCTTAGGATCCTTGATCAGCGAGAGTTGGCATGCTCCATTTGATCCAGAGTTGCTTTTGATTGTGGTAAGATATCTGTAGATAGTGTGTATAGTTGGATAGTATGTGGCCTTGACGGCTTCCAGTTTTGGGGTATATAGTTGTCTATAACAGCCTTGTCGGCTCGCCCTACATATTCCACACGTATATGTACATATGTCTTTTGGGCAAATTTCCTTCATGTATGTTATTCTCGTAATTCAGCAGATGTTATTCATGTTTATATCTTAGTTGCATGCTTAGAGGTGTTCGACAGGTAGGACGCGAGCATTCATCGTGGCCCATCGGTTTGGGTCGTGACAAAAGTGGTATCAGAGCAGTTCTCTCCTAGGGTTGTCTATAGACCGTGTCTAGTAGAGTCTTGTTTATGGGTGTGTTGTGTGCCATACTTATACATAGGAGGCTATAAGACATATAGGATGTTATCCTCCCTTCTTATCTTATATTGTACGATATACGAATTCATGTTCCTAACGATATGTTACATTTTCAGCGATGCCTCCGAAGACTACAGCCGCCCAGAAGGGCAAGTCCATGGTTGGTGGGACTACTAGTCGAGCGCCACGAGTTACCAGGGCTCGGGGAGATTCTCATAATGAGATTCCATCTCAGACTTCACGTACCCCGCCCCCTCCAGAAGAGCTCCGAGGGGCACCAGCTCCAGCGTCTGCCTCTATATGTCCAGCTCCTCAACCAGATGTACCGGGTCAAGAGATGAGTGATGCTATTCAAGTATTAACTTGATTAGTAGCTGCACAGGCTCGCCGTCATGATATAGGTATTATTCATGCAGATAGGTCCGTCAGTTCGAGGGTTTTGATTTCATTAATTTGGACCCTCCGATATTCACTGGTATTTATTAATAGAATGCGGAGGACTTTGAGGGTAATGAAGGCCAGTGCAACTGAGTCAGTTGAGCTTGCTTCCTATAGACTTCAGGATATTGCAGTAAATTGGTACGAGTCTTGGGAGTTGTCCAGAGGTAAGGATGCCCCTTCAACAATATGGCAGGAGTTTACAAAGGGTTTTCTTCATCATTATCTGCCACCAGAGCTCAAACGGGCCAGAGTTGATAAGTTCTTGACCTTTCGGCAGGGTAACATGAGTGTTCGGGAGTACAGTCTTCAGTTTTACTTGTTGGCTAGGTATGCTCCCACTATTGTATCTAAGATGGAGGATCGGGTTCACCGGTTCGTAATGGGGTTAGAGCCGCACTTTCTTAACGATTGTATGTCGGTGTCACTTTAGTGAGGCATGGATATTTCCCATATTCAGGCATATGCTCAGGGTGTAGAGGAGCGTAAGCAGAAGTAAAGGGCCGATCGTGAGCATGATAGGGCCCAGAATAAGAGAGCGAGGTCTTCAGGTCTTTTTGGTGAGTTTCGAGGTGGTCAGAGACCACAATACCCAAGGCATCCAGCCCAGTCATCGACTAGCGCACCCCCTCAGTATGGCGGTAAGAGATTTGATCGTTCCACATATTTAGGTCCTCGTCAGAATTCCAAGGCCTCAAGTTCTCAGTATAGGGGTGAGTCAAGTCAGATAAGGCTGCCCTTGCCGCGATGTGCTCAGTGTACTAAGCAACATGCCGGACAGTGCCGTATGGGGTTGGGTGTTTGTTATACTTGTGGTTATCCAGGCCACGTTATGGGGGATTGTCCGACGAGAGGTGATGCAAGCATAGCTCAGCCCCTTGGGCAAGGTTCACAAGTACCAATGGGTCGTGGTAGAGGTAAAGTTAGAGCATCTAGCTTGAGAGGTCCTCAGAATCGCATTTATGCATTAGCAGGACGATAGGATCAAGAATCATCACCCGATGTTGTTACATGTATATTATCAGTCTCCTCATATGATGTATATGCACTGATTGACCCATGTTCCACCTTATCATATGTCACTCTGTTGGTTGCTAGTAAGTTTGGAATAAAACCTGAATTGGTTAAACCTTTTGAGGTATCTACACCTGTTGGGGACTCAGTGATAGCTAGGCGAGTATATAGAGTTTATATAATAATAGTTCATATTCGATCTACAGTAGCGGACCTAATCGAGTTAGATATGGTAGAATTTGATGTTATAATGGGTATGGATTGGCTGGCTTCTTGTCATGCCAACGTTGATTATAGATCGAAGATGGTCTGATTTTAATTTCCAGGGGAGCCTATTTTGGAGTGGAAAGGTAATACGGCATCGCCGAGAGGTAAATTTATTTCCTATCTCAAGGCAAAGAAGATTAAAAGAAAGGGCTATATTTATCACTTAGTTCGGGTTCAGGATATGAAAGTAGAGTCACCAACCATTCAATCTATCCCTGTGGTTAATGAGTTTCCCGATGAGCTTCCGGGTCTTCCGCCAGAGCAAGAAATTGAGTTTGCTATTGACCTACTACCAGATACTCAACCACTATCTATTCGTCCCTATAGAATGGCCCCCGCAGAGCTGAAAGAGTTGAAGGAACAACTAAAGGGCTTGCTTGAAAAAGGCTTTATCAGACCTAGTACATCTCCGTGGGGAGCACCTGTGTTAATTGTGAGAAAGAAAGATGATTCCTTGCGAATGTGCATAGATTATAGATAGTTGATTAAGGTGATGATCAAGAATAAGTACCCCCTCCCGAGGGTTGATGATTTATTTGATCAGTTGCAAAGTGCCAAGTGTTTCTCAAAAATAGACTTGAGGTCCAGGTAGCATCAGGTAAGGGTTAAGGAGAAAGATATTCCGAAGACAACATTCAGGACCAGATACAGGTACTTTGAGTTTTGTGTTATGTCATTCGGTTTAACTAATTCCCCAGCAGTATTCATGGAATTGATGAATCGTGTGTTCAAACCTTTTCTAGATCTGTTCATAATTGTATTTATTGATGATATATTGGTGTATTCTCGTTTAGAGACTGAGCATGCAAATCATTTGCGTACTGTGCTCAAAGTTCTACAAAAAGGAAAGTTGTATGCAAAATTCTCTAAGTGTGAATTCTGGTTGAGTTCTGTAGCTTTCCTTGGGCATGCCATTTCAAGTGAAGGTATTCGTTTTGATACACAAAAGATTGAGGCAGTAAAGACTTGGCCTATACCCACGACACCGATAGAGGTTCGTAGCTTTCCCAGTTTGGCAGGTTATTACAGGAGGTTTATAGATAGGTTTTCTTCTCTTTTGGCACCTTTGACAAAGTTGACTTAGAAGGGAGCAAAGTTTCAATGGACTGATGCTTGCAAACGAATTTTCCAGGCACTGAAGGACAGATTAACTTCAGCACCAGTTCTAACGCTCCCAAAAGGGACTGATGGTTATGTTTTCTATTATGATGCTTCGGGAATTAGATTGGGTTGTGTACTGATGCAGCATGGTAAGGTTGTAGCTTATGCTTCTAGAAAGCACGAGAAGAATTACCCGACACACGATTTAGAGTTAGCCGCAGTGATTCATGCGCTAAATATGTGGAGGTACTACTTGTATGGCATTCATGTTGATATTTATACGGATCATAAGAGACTCTAGTATATCTTCAAGAAAAAGGAATTGAATTTGTGTCAAAGGAGATGGTTGGAGCTACTTAAAGACTATGACGTTGATATTTTACATCATCCGGGGAAGGCGAACGTAGTAGCCGACGCCCTCAGTCATAGATTTATGGGTAGCTTATCATATTTACAATCAGAGAAGAGGGGAATAGCCCAGGAGATTCATCGGCTAGCTAGTCTTGGAGTGCGATTATTGGATTCAGGTGATACCAAAATTACTATTTAGGACACGACAACATCCTCTTTAGTAACAGAAGTAAAGAAACGCCAATACAAGGATCCTGTGTTACCTCATTATAAGGATACAACCTTTCAGAAGGAGAAGACACCATTTGAGATTACAGAAGATGGGGTCCTCATATATCGAGGACGATTATGTGTCCCTAATGTTGCAGGGCTGTGTCGGCATGTCATGGGAGAAACTCACTATTCCCGTTATTCCATTCATCCAGGAGCAACAAAGATGTATCATGATATCAGGGAAATATATTGGTGGGATGGAATGAAAAAGGATATAGCAGAGTTCGTTGCTAAGTGCCCTGACTGTCAGCAAGTCAAAATTGAGCATCAAAAACCCGGTGGATTATTGCAGGCTATGAAGATTCCGACTTGGAAGTGGAAAGTAATCAATATGGATTTCATCGTAGGCGTACCTCGTACCCAGCGTAAGTTCGATTCTATATGCATAATTGTTGATAGACTTACAAAATCAACCCATTTTTTGCCCGTTAGATCTACAAATTCCGCAAAGGATTATGCAAGGCTTTACATTAAGGAGATAATACGACTGCATGGTGTCCATAGATAATTTCTGGAGCTCAGTTTATAGATAATTTCTGGAGGTCCTTCCAAAAAGGATTGGGGACTCAGGTAAGTCTTAGTACAACATTTCATCCCTAGACAGACGGACAGGCTGAGCGTACTATTCAAACACTTAAGGATATGTTACGGGCTTGTGTGATAGACTTCAAGGGTAGCTGGGATGATTATCTTCCACTTATTGAGTTCGCATATAATAATAGTTATCATTCTAGTATTCAGATGGCTCCATACGAAGCTCTTTACGAACGAAAGTATAGGTCACCTATAGGGTGGTTCGATGTTGGGGAAACTATATTAATAGGACCAGAATTGGTACATAAGGCAATCGAGAAAATTAAGCTTATACAGGAAAGGTTATTAGCAGCTCAAAGCCGTCAGAAGTCTTATGCGGATAATCGACGGCGAGACTTGAAATTCCAGGTTGAAGATTGGGTATTCCTAAAGGTATCACCGATGAAAGGCGTTATGAGGTTCAAAAAGAAAGGAAAACTTAGCCCTCGGTACATTGGACCATATAAGATCATACGTAGGGTAGGACAGGTAGCGTATGAATTAGACTTGCCTTATGACTTGGAATCTGTACATCCAGTCTTTCATGTGTGTATGCTTCATAAATGTATCGGAGATCCCTCCAGAGTTGTGTCAGTTGACGATGTTCAGGTCACAGAACACCTATCATACGAGGAAACTCCCATTGCTATACTAGATAGACAGGTTCGGAGATTGAGGACTAAAGACGTAGCTTCAGTGAAAGTACTTTGGAGAAACAACAATGTGGAAGAAATGACTTGGGAGGCTGAAGAAGACATGAAGTCTAGATATCCTAACTTATTTCCTCTCCCAGAGAAGGGTCCGACTAAGACATCACAGCCTTAAGGTGCATGTATGTATTCTTTTATTAGTTATTATCATTGGTCGTGTGGGGCCATTGTCGTGAGTGATAATTGTGGCAATATGTGGCATTGAATTATTGAGTTCTCTACGTGAAGGATTGATAGTAGTACTATTACAAAAGCGACTCTGCCAAGGTTTATATAGATACCGGGGAATTAAACATTCGAGGATGAATGTTTCTAAGGGGGGAAGGATGTTCTATCTCGCATTTTCGTACGTTAACGTTTCGCCATAAGTTAATCGACGTAGACTCGGGGATGTGATTATCTTGAGGTTATACGCATTTATGCTATTTATAACAAGTGATAAGTAAGTTCCGTGAAGGATAAAGGGTAAATAAATCAAATAAAATGAGTTTCGTTGAGGGTAGTCGATTTAGGATAAAATACGGTCCGAGCTACAATACCCGACATTTATGGACTAATGCCATACAAGGTACCCCATGACCACGATAGTAGGGTACGTAAAGTGTATTAAAAGTGAGTAGTATTTTAAGTAATTTGAGATAATTCTTAATAATGTGGATTATTGGTTAATGGGAGAATTAGCTAGTTAATTAAAATTAGTGGGTAATTAACTAATAACCTTGGGATAAGATTTAACCCTCCAAAACGTGGCAAGCATCCCTTTCTCATTTAATGACTATTAATAAAGGTTGAAAGGTGTCACACTTTAAGAAAGAAATGTGACACCAAGCTTGAAATGTGGGGCCTACCTAAAAGTTAAGGATAACATTCCTAATTCAAATCATTTTCTAATCTCTTAAGAGAGTTTCAGCCAAGGAACATAGCAAGGTTATTGAGAAAGAGTTTCATCCAAAGGAACATAGCACGTTATTGAGAAAGAGTTTTAGCCAAGATTATCTTTGCATAGCAACGTTATTGCTTCGAGCATTTCATATGGACTTTTCCCTACTCCGATCTTGCCATCTGTTTTGTCGCAATTAACGTGTGTTAGAGGGGTTGTCAAGAAAATTGACTCATGTATGTTAAGGCTATCCTTTCTTTCTTTTTGGCATTATCCAAATAATATAAATGAAACGAGCAAAATACGCAACTTTCATAAATGACTCTATTCATAGAAATACTAGGGGTGTTTATATTCTTGATTCCCCATATGAATTATTATTATATCTTCTGTTCATGGGTCTCAGAAAAATACGTATTTGATAAAGTTTATCCGAAAGGCATATTGATTTTTATGATATTTCGAGAAATCTTATTAACGTATTTCTTATGCATTTATACATGTACATTGACCCATGACAAGATGGCGTTATATACGCGTATATTACATGTATATGGGATATGGGAAAAGGTTACATCGTTATATACGCAGCACCACCTAATCAGCTGGTACGCGTGATGATTTTGCCCACAGTGGCCGAGATGATATGATGGGTTGCCCTCAGTGGCTTGATGATGATATGTACACCTTTACCTATGCATGACACGACACTTATACGCACGTGCATGACATTATAAATATTTCAGGATTTACAAAGTGATTTACACTTACAGACGGAATGTTTTATTCCATGTTTCATCTATGTCTCTTATGTACTAATTTTTATGCCTTACATACTCAGTACATTATTCGTACTGATGCCCTATTTCCCTGGGCCTGTGTTTCATGCCCGCAGGTGTAAGTAAACAAGCAGACGGTTCCCCTTCTTAGGAACCTCGATCAGCGAGAGTTGGCATGCTCCATTTGATCCGTAGCTGCTTTTGATTGTGGTATGATATGCTTGTATACATATATGGGTATGACGTGACCCAGCCCGTCCTTGTACAGTAGTATATTCTATTAGATATCTGTAGACAATATGTATAGTTGGATAGTATGTGTACTTGCTGGCTTCCAGTTTTGGGGTATATAGATGTCTATAGCAACCTTGTTGGCTCGCCCTACATATTCCGCACGTATATGTACATATGTCTTTTGGGCAGATTTCCCTCGTGTATGTTATTCTCGTAATTTAGCAGATGTTAATCATGTTTATATCTTAGTTGCATGCTCAGAGGTGTTCGACAGGTAGGACTCGGGTACTCGTCGCGGCCCATCGGTTTGGGTCGTGACAAAAGTGTAATAACCAGAAACAGTTCATAACGATATAATAAAAGGGTACATGAAAATAACTCAGAGGTAAGATTCCCAACTCTTTCACAGTTATGGAAAAATAGACATGCTTTTCAAGTATAACAGTAAATCCCAAATTTATCACCGAAAACCCCAAAAGCATATGAGTATGTTTGAAAACATGTGATTTCTCCAAAAAATATTCAACAATAAATAAGATGTTTCATTTTCAGATAGCATGAGGAAAATACATCTCTATGCCTACATGTCAATATACATATGAAATCATGAACGTCACCAAAACTAGGTAGCAGAAGGGCATGCATCTCTATGAATGTATCTCAAGTATGCATGTCAAATGCAATGTATCTTAGTGATGAACTCATATACTCACACTCTCAGAGTATTCAATCTCACTGTCTCGTATTCTTTCTCACCATGCTCAATACTCAATACACTCAGTCACTTAGCACTGTACAAAACTTGTTGCGGCGTGCAGCTCGATCCATATATAGACATAAGGCATGTATCGGCGTGCAACCCCATCCACATATCTATAGCCATAAGGCTTGTTGCGGCATGCAACCCGATCCATATACACGCAGACACACACACACACACACACACACACACACACACACACACACACACACACACACATATATAGCCTTACGATAGTTGCAGTATGCAATCCGATCCACATATATATAGCCATAAGGCTTGTTGCGGCGTGCAACCCGATCCACATATATATAGCCATAAGGCTTGTTGCGGCGTGCAACCCGATCCACATATATATAGATATCACTCACAACACATATATATATATATACCACCCACAAAAACTCAGTCACCAATCTCTCTAGTCTCTCGGGCTTACAACGCTCATACTAAGCGGTCCTAATCAATGATTCAAGATGTGACAATATACAATAACAGAGACTGAGATATGATATGAAATGATGAATGAGACTGAGTACATAACCGTAATTAAGCAAATAACTCAACAGCGAAGAATGACCACTGTGGGTCCCAATTGTGCCAGCATACAACCTAAATATGATTTCTAGCATAGATTACAACTCAAATGCTCTAACACATAGTGTACAGTAAAAATGTTCAGATAAGATGGCTACACAATTCCATGAAAGCGACTAAATCACAATTCATATGGTGCATGCCCACGCGCCCGTTACCTAGCATGCGCGTCACCTTCACATCAATCACATAACACGTAATTCATGGTTTCATACCCTCTGCACCAAGTTTATAAGTGTTACTTACCTCGAACAAGACAAATCCAATACCGAGTAAGCAAAGCGATGCTATAAAAATGCCATCACACGCGTACCGACCTCGGAATGACTCAAAACTATCCAAAAGTAACTTAAATACATCAAATTATGCCAAAAGAAACAAACCCAATCGATAAAGGTCGAATCTTTAATCAAAAGCATAAAATCAACCCAAAAGTCCAACCTAGGCCCACACCTTGAAACTCGATGAAACTTATAAAATCTGACAACCCAGTCAATTACGAGTCCAACCATACTATTTTCACCCAAATCCGACTCCGAATCGATGTTCAAAACTCAAAAACTCACTCTTTGAAACCTTAGGCTAAAACTTCCAATTTCTCTTTAAAATTCATAATCCAATTACCAAAGACGAAGATAGAATCATGAAATATAATCAAAACCGAGTATAAAACACTTACCCTAATCCTTGTGATGAAATTTGCCTCCAAAATCGCTTCACCCCGAGCCCCAAATCTCAAAATATGATAAAAGAACACCATACCTCGATTTTCTAGCTTCTACCCAAATATTTCGTATATATGGTCACACTGTCGCATCTGCGACCCCGCTTTTGCAGTAATATGTTTCGCTTCTGCGAAAATAGCTAGACCCAGCTCACCTCGCACCTACGGTAGAAAAATTCCGCTGCTGCAAAAACCTTCGCACCTGCATTCCAAATCGTCGCTTCTATGCACACGCAGGTGCGCCTCTTCCTCTGCATCTGCGATGATCTCCAGCCAAGCCTGTTAGCTCTTCTACGACCACTTATCCGCATCTGCGTCCATTCTTCAACAGATGCAGAGGCACCAGAACCAGCATACCTTCAGCAATGCAACATAAAATGAAAATGATTCGAACCTCATCCGAAACTCACCCGGATTGCTCGGGATCCTGTCCAAATATACCAACAAGTCCCATAACATAGCACGTACCTACTTGAGGCCTTAAATCACACATAAAAACATCGAAACAATGAATCTCACCTCAATTCGAACTTAAATAAACTTTCAACTTCCAAAACTCGCGTCGAAACATAACATATCAACTCAGAATGAAGTCAAATTTGGCACACATGTCCCCAATGACATAACGATGCTATTCTAATTCTCGGAACCACAATCCGAATCCGATATCCACAAGGTTAACTCTCGGTCAAACGTATGAACTTTCCAATCCTTCAAATTTCTAATTTTTGCCAATTAGTGCTGAATCCTTTTAGAAATATCCAAATGCAAATCCTGGCATGGGCCTGAGTCCAAATTTTCCATCCGGACCTAACGGAACCATCACAACTCTGTTCCGAGGTCAAATTTACCAAAGTCAAACTTGGTCAACTCTTCCAACTTAAAGCTTCAATGATGAAATTCATCAAAAACATTTGGGCACGACTTGAGTACATACGAGCAATTTAGAGTCTTAAGCATATCGAGTTTTTCTCACACAATTTGGAATACTAGCTTTCATTTGGAACACGACACAAAGCCATAATATTTTAATACACAACCCATACTTTGAACATATATATTTCGACATAAGGCTCATTCGCAGTAGTCAAGTTTATAAGGAATAACTCAGAACATAGGAATTAGGAACTTGAGCCAACCATACTTGAAACTCACGAGAAAAGCATGGAATTCAATTCTAAGAGAGTAGTTTAGCCAACATACCTCAAATCCATCCCTTAGTGATACTACACTGATCCACTACACTAAGAAACTTCAATCTATAATAACAACATCTAATGGGACAAATATTAGTAACAAATTCCATAATTTAGGCCATTTAGGCATTTTATCAAACACCTAGTAGGCATGAATCTCTACACTTCTTAACCATAGAATTAATTCATCCAACTACTACCATTTACCAATAATTTATCCCACTATCATTCTTAAACAATTCATAACTTCCAACATCACATACATGACCATCCATCCACACCCAACCAACAAAATTCCATCAAATAATCACTTTTCAATCTCTACAATGGTTATATATTTAAATTGAGAACTTATGGCTTCCAACCACCATACCATAAATTCCAATACTTAATTCTCACTCATATTCACATAATATATGCATACATGTAAGTCTAAGGGTGTAGGATTACCTTTTGGAAGAAATCTTGAAAAACCCTCCTTTAAGTTCTTGAAGAAATTTCTTGAAGATCTAAGTATTTTATGTGTAGATTTCATCAATACTAGTGTAGAAATGATGGAATTTCACACCAAGATAATGGGGATTGCTTACCTTGAAGAAGAGGGGAGTTGGTGGTCTTGAGAGAGTTGAGAAGAGCTCCAAAATTCGTCCAAGTGAAGTGAGGGAAATGAACCCCGAAATTGTAGTTATAGGCCCAGATTTCTGGGTTTTGGATGCTTCCCCAGATGCTATGGCAGCAGTTCACTGCCAGCCCTTCTTTCGGATGCGGCCTCGGATGCTTTGCATCCGCAGTTCACTCCTCTGCTAGCCTTTGGTAATTTGGTCATAACTTCTTGCAGAAATGTCCAAATGACAAACGATTTGAAGAGTTAGAAACTAGACTCACACGGATTTAATTTGATAGGTATATCACCACCTAAGTATTTATATTGTGGTATTTCTATTCGTTTGAAGTCGGGTCTTGTGCTAATTAAGACATCCTTTCAACTTAATGTATCAAACTTGTTCCACACAAATTCTTACCATTCACAAAACTCCTTATTATGTTCCAACACACCTTAAACATATATTTTCATTTCAAAGTGATGTGGTCCTATCCCATAGGACTCCTTTAATATTCGAATACGTTATCCTTAAATATCGCTGGCACACTTTAAAATCATAAATCATTAGGAAATTTTTAATGGGGCCTTACAAATCAAGCACCCAATAGCCCTTTTTACATCTCAAGCGAACTATTCTTGTCACAATCAAACCATCTGAACACATCCTGTAGTCACATCATACTCATCATATAGCCATGCAGCCATTCATCGAGTCACAAATTCCACTCATAGGGATGCTACCAGACATATAAATCCAAAAGCACGTGCTCACACAACCGAAATCCCAGTGCTCAAGTTACAGTCATAACCCGGCCTTAAGTCCTCCAGACTGGCCCATTATCAACACACATAAATCATATCTCGCACCTCATCCACAGAATCACAAGCCGGCGATGCACGACTGATACCGAGCGCTCACATGCACATATGAATACGTGGAAGGAATTCAAAGGGTTATGTTTCAAGCTGAATCAATTTCGAACGATAAGGAAAGAAAGATGGGAAATTATCCTAAATGCCCTGTATCCTCTCAAAGATAGGTATGGACGTCATCATACCGATCCAAATTGTCACGACCCAAAATCCAACTAGTCATGATGGAACCTAACCTAACCCGTCAGGTATGCCATATAACAACCATCCAATTTAATGAGATTTATTAAGAAAAAAATGAGAATACAATTGCTTTTATACATGAATTTCCCAAGGACTGGTAGTACAAATCATAAGCTTCTAAGATATAGAGTTTACAAAGCTGGTTTGAAATAAAATATACCATCTGTTAGAAATATGCATGAACAGATCCTAAATACTAAAGCTACCAAGATCAAGAGGCAGCTATGACTGGAACTCAAGTACATCTTCAGATCCAGCTCCTGCCGTACGCAGCTACATCAGCATCCAATATCTGCACGCAAGGTGCAGAAGTGTAGTATGAGTACAACTGACACATGTACGCAACAAGTAACAAACGTACCTTAGGTTGAAAGTAGAGAGGAGCTGGGACAAGGTTCAGAGTCCAACTCCAATAACCATTAACAATTCATAACGATATAATAAAAGGGTACATGAAAATAACTCAGAGGTAAGATGCCCAACTCGTTCACAGTTATGGAAAAATAGACATGCTTTTCAAGTATAACAGTAAATCCCAAATATTTCACCGAAAACCCCAAAAGCATATGAGTAAGTTTGAAAACTATGATTTCTCCAAAAAACATTCAACAATAAATAAGATGATTCATTTTCATATTGCATGAGAAAAATATATCTCTATGCGTACATGTAAATATACAGGTGAAATCATGAACGTTACCAAAACTAGGAAGCAGAAGGGAATGCATCTCTATGCATGTATCTCAAGTACGCATGTCAAATGCAATGTATCTCAGTGATGAACTCATGTACTCACACTCTCAGAGTACTCAATCTCACTGTCTCATATTCTCTCTCACCATGCTCAATACTCAGTACACTCAGTCATTGTACAATACCTTTTGCGGCGTATAGCCCGATCCACATATATGTCACGACCCAAAATCCCACCACAGGCGTCGTGATGGCACCAAATCTCTAAGACTAGGTAAGCCGATTTCTATTACATTTTGAAGTCATTTCTTTTTAATTAAATAAGTAACCAAAACTAACAGCGGAATAAATATGAGTATACAACCTCCCAAGACTGGTAGTATTCAGTCACGAACTCTAACTGAATACATAAAATGATCACGAGGACCGAATATACAATACTGTTTGATTACATATATATATATATATATATATATATATATATATATATATATATATATATATATATATATATATATCACTTACAGCACGACACTCAGGTTCCAACTCAGTCACCAATCTTTTCACTCTCTCGGGCTCATAACACTCATACTAAGCGGACCTAATCAATGATACGAGACAATATACAACAGAGATTGAGATATGATATGAAATGATGAATGCGACTGAGTACATAACTGCAATTAAGCAAATAACTCAACAACAAATAATGACCACTGTGGGTCCCAATTGTGCCAGTATATAGCCTAAACATGATTTCTAGCATAAATTACAGCTCAAGTGCTCTAACACATAGTGTACAGTAAAAATGTTTAGATAAGATGGTTATACAGTTCCATGGAAGTGACTAAATCACAATTCACATAGTGCACGCCCACGCGCTCGTCACCTCGCATGCGCGTACCGACCTATGAACGGCTCGAAACTAGCCAAAAGCAACTCAAATACATCAAATAATGCTAAAGGAAGCAAACCCAGTCGATAAAGGTCGAATCATTAATCAAAAGCCCAAAATCAACCCAAAATTCCAACCCAGGCCTGCACCTTAGAACTCGACAAAACTTATAAAATTTCACAACCCATTCACTTACGAGTCCAACCATACTAGTTTTACCCAAATCCGACTCCGAATCGATGTTGAAAACTCCAAAATTCACTCTATGAAACATTAGGCTAAAACCCCCAATTTTCCTTTAAAATTCATAATCCAATTACCGAAAAAGAAGATAGAATCACAAAATATAATCAAAACCGAGTATAAAACACTTACCCCAATCCTTGTGATGAAATTTGCCTCCAAAATCGCTTCACCCCGAGCCCCAAATCTCAAAATATGATAAAAGAACAAAAAACTTCGATTTTATAGCTTCTGCCCAGAAATTCTGCATATGCGGTCACATTGTCGCATCTACGACCCCCACTTATGCGGTAAAATGTTTCGCTTCTGGGAAAATAGCTAGACCCAGTTCACCTCGCACCTGCGGTAGAAACATTTTGCTGCTGCGAAAACCTTCACACCTGCGCTCCACATCGTTGCCTCTGTGCACACACAGGTGCGCTTCTGCGACTAATTATCCGCATATGCGTCCATCTTCTGCAGATGCAGAAGCACCAGAACCAGCATACCTTCAGCAATGCAACATAAAATGAAAATAACCCGAACCTCGCCGGAAACTCACCCGGGCCACTCGGGATCCCATCCAAATATACCAACAAGTCCCATAACATAGCACAGACCAACTCGAGGGCTCAAATCACAGATAAAAAATTGAAACGATGAATCGCACCTCAATTCAAACCTAAATGAACTTTCAACTTTCAACTTTTAAAAGTCACATCGAAACATAACAAATCAACTCTGAATGAACTCAAACTTTGCACATAAGTCCCAAATGACATAACGAAGCTATTCCAATTCCTGAAACCACACTCCGTACGATATCCACAAGGTCAACTCTCAATCAAAATTATGAACTTTCCAATCCTTCAAATTTCACATTTTTGTCAATTAGTGCCAAATATTTCTAAAAATATCCAAATGCAAATTCGGGCATACGCTCGGGTTTAAAATCGCCATCCGGACCTAACAGAACCATCACAATGCCATTTCAAGGTCAAATTCACAAAAGTCAAACTTGGTCAACTCTTCCTACTTAAAGCTTCAACAATGATATTCATTCTTCCAAATCAAACTCCGGATCACCTGAAAACCAAAACCGATGATACACTCCAGACATAATACATCATACGGAGCTACTCATGCCCCTAAACTACCGAGCGAAGTGCAAATGACCATTTGGGTCTTACATTATGTTATGCGCAATTGTCGTTATGTGACTTGCTAGGGCAGTTGGTTTGATTTCAGGGATGCTTCCGAATGAGTTGAGACACTTAGTCTCAAGGTTGGAAGCTTAAGTTGAAAAGGTTGACCGAATATTGACTTACATGTAAATGGCTCCAAAATGGAGTTTTGATGGTTCTGATAGCCCCGTTGAGTGATTTTGGACTTAGAAATGTGTCCAGATAGTGATTTGGAGGTCTGTAATTGATGTAGGCTTGAAATGGCAAAAATTGCAAAATTAGAAGTTTTGGAAATTGAGAAGTTTGATCGAGAGTTGACTTTGTGGTTACCGAGATCAGATTTGGGTTTCAGGAGTTGGAGTTGGTCCGTTGTATCATTTATGACTTGTGTGCAAAATTTTGGGTCAATCAGACTTAATGTGATAGGTTTCAGCATCGATTGTAGAAGTTGGAATTTCCTAGTTTTTGTTTGGCTGGAATTGAGGTGCGATTCATGTTTTTGATATTGTTTGACGTGATTTGAGGCCTCGACTAAGTTTGTATCGTGTTTTAGGACTTGTTGGTATGCTTAGTTTAGGTCTCGGGGGCCTTGGGTGGAGTTCGGATGATTAACGAATTAAAAGTTAAAATTGAAGGATTTTCCGCATATGTGAGCCCTCAGATGTGGATTATTGGAGGCAAGGTTAGGTCCGCAGAAGTGGTCGATATCTCGTAGAAGCGCACCAGTAGATGCAGAAGATTGGCTGCAGGTGGGAGAGGATGGGAGTTGAGTGTTTTCCGCAGAAGCGGATTTTTGACCACAAAAGCGGTACCGTAGAAGCGAAAGCACTGGGCAGAATATTTAATTCGAGGGTTTCGTGATTTTTCTCATTTTGGACTTTGCAAACTCGGACTAAGGCGATTTTTGAGAGGGATTTCGAGGGGTTTCTTGAGATAAGTCCCTTGTGATAATTTTTATTCAATAATATTATTTCCCCATTGAATTTCCCACCTAGTTTGTGTGTTTTTGAGGTGAAATTTTGGGTGTTGGAGGCTAGGGATTTGGAGAGTTAAATTTGGGGATTTGAGTGACGATTTGGAGTCAGAATTTGGTATGGTTGGACTCATAGTGGATTACTTCCGGATTTTGTAACTTTTATCGGATTCTAAAACGTGGGTCCGGGGGTCGACTTTTGAGTTGACTTTTTGACTTTTGATTAAGAACTTAGTATTTTCATATGGAATTGATTCTTTTAGCTCGTTTTGATTGGATCAAATTGTTTGTGGATAGATTCGAGGCATTCAGAGGCCGATTTGCACGACAAGGGCTTATTGGAGTAGAGATTTGCACTATTTGAGGTAAGTAACACTTCTAAACTAGGTTCTGAGGGTATGAAACCTCAAATTACGTGTTATGTGGTTGGTGTTGAGGTGACACATATGCTAGGTGACGGGTGTGTGGGCGTGCACCGTAGCTAATGTGACTTGGTCAATTCCATGGAATTGTATGGTTGAGTAATATTGTCGTTATCCGTATATTCTCCATGTGTTAGAGAAATTGAGCTGCAGGTCATTTTAGAAATCATGCTTAGGATACATGTTGGTACCGTTGGGACCCACAGAGGTCGTGTTGCATGTTGAAATTATTTGCTTAAATTGCAATTATGTACTCAATCACCGCGATTATTTGCATATCATATCTCAATCTATGTTGTCATTTATTGATACATCGTATCATAATTACTTGGGCTGATTATCATGATTCTTGTAAGCCCGAGAGATTGGAGAGATTGATGATTGAGTGAGGTCGAGGGCCTGATTGTGAGGACATTTATGGGATCGGGCTACTCGCCGCATCATGTTTTATTGATTCATGCCATGATTGGCATTTTATAGTGCTTGGGCTGGATTTGCCCCTCCAGAGTCTGCACACGCACAGTGAACGCAAGTACCTACTTAGTGCGAGTGCGAGTGCCGAGCGATTGGGAATATTGAGTGACTGTGAGGATGGAGTGATTGTGAGGATGGAGTTAATAGGAGGATTAGGTGATTGATACTCTGAGAGTATGCATATGATTTCATTACTATTTTGTACTTCAGTTAGCATACGTAACTGACATGTTGATATCGATATGTACCATATCTTGTTTGAATTGAACTTGACATATCTTACCTGTTTGAGCTTTAACTATTAAACTTGGAAGCATGCCTACATTTCTGTACTATAATTCTGTAATTGACCCGTACATGTGAAGCTCATCACTGCTTTCAGCCCAACAATTCCACTTGTTACTTATTGAGTTAGTTGTACTCACGCTACACCCTGCACTTCGTGTGCAGATCCACGCATTTCCGGAAATGGTGGTTGCTAATTTTCAGAGTTTCTAGTAATTCAGAGATTATTGAGGTAGCTGCCCTGGCGTCTACAGACCTTGACTCTCCTCCCCTATCCCTCAATTTTATTTATTCAGTTTTTGTTTTTTAGACAGTGTATCAGACCTTGTATTTGTATAGATGCTCATGTACTCAATGACACCATAGTTTTAGGAATCTTCTGTATCGAGTCATGATGGTTTATCCAGTTTTATGAGATTTTTACTTATTTAAACCTGTTTTAGTATATTTTAACTTTGAAAGTGTTGGTATGTTTAGTTGTCCGCTTGCCTAGTAGCATGATAGGCTCCATCAAGACAGGTTGAGTTTTGGGTCGTGACAAGTTGGTATCAGAGCCTAGGTTACATAGGTCTCACAAGCCATGAGCAGGTATAGTAGAGTCTTGCGGATCGGTACAGAGATGTCTGTACTTATCTTCGCGAGGCTGTTGAATCCTTAGGAAAAGTTCACATTATTGTATACTTGTCATGCGAATTGTTGATTCCGGGAACTAAACTTCTTTTATTCTATTCTCTCAAAGATGGTTAGGACACGTGCTACCAGACCGGATGGACAACTACTACTACCACCGACTAGGGCCGTGAGAGGTTGGGGCTGTGGTAGGGGTCACGGTAAGGGCAGAGGTGCAGCTCGGAGAGCGGCTAGAGCAGCACCTGCAGATCCACCAGTTGCTCCAGTTGAAGAGCAGGTTCCAGATGTTGTTGAGCCAGTGGGGCCAGCTCAGGCTCAAGGTGTGCCCATTGTGATTCCAATCTTTCAGGAGGCTTTGGCTTAGATATTGACTGTGTGCACCAACCTTGCTCAAGGAGATATTCAGACTCCCGCCGCCCATACTCCAGAGCAGATGATGCAGGGACTTCAGATATCGGGGGTACTACAATCCTAGCCGATTGTAATTGGTCAAGCCCAGGTGGGTCCCATTATGACTGATGAGGAGCAGAAGAGGCTGGAGAGATTCGGGAGGCTCAGGTCTCCATCATTCAGTGGGGCCGAGTCAGAGGATGCTCAGGATTATTCGCATAGCGGGTATTCTGGAGACTAGTGGAGTCTCCTTTACTACTTTTCAGTTATCAGGGGTTGCCTTCAGATGGTAGGAGGCCTATGAGAGGAGCAGGCCAGTCAATGCTACACCACTTTCATGGCATGAGTTCTCCTTTATCTTCTTGGAGAAGTTTGTTCCACAGACCCGCAGGGAGGAGCTGCGCAGGCAGTTCGAGTAGCTACGTCAGGAGGACATGTCTGTGACCTAGTATGAGATGAGATTTTCAGAGTTGGCTCGTCACGCAGTTTGGTTGGGAAAAGGATTTAGAGGTTCATTGATGGCCTTCACTATTAGTTGCATTTTGTTATGACTCGGGAGAGTGTATCAGGTGCTAGGTTTGACGAGGTGGTTGATATTACTCGGCAGCTAGAGATGGTCCATAGTCAGGAGCGTGAGGAGAAGGAGGCAAAGAGGCGTCGTGGTTTGAGTAGTTTCAGTGGTGTTCCTTATGGGGGGCTGTTCTCCTACAGTAGGGGTCGTCCTTATAGGCCCGCTCGGATAACTCATCTAGTTCATCATGATGCATCAACTAGCCATGGTTCGTACAGTGCTCGTCCGGGTCAGTCATCTCTCAATGCTCTCCCAGCTCAGAGTTCATCCCGTGCTCCATCGGTTCAGGGTTCATCTGTGCCAGGTCCTTCTAGTAGTCACTGTGGTACTCGAGGCCCATTCTAGCACCCACCATCACCAGCAGGGAGTTTATTTGAGTGCGGGAAGTTTGGGCATATGTGGAGACAGTTTCCTCGTTGCCCGGGAGTTCCAGTTGAACAGAGGGTTCAGGCTATGACTTCCTCACTAGTCACTTCACCACCTGCCCAACGAGCTCAGGGTAGGTCCCAAGTAGCTACATGTCGCCCTAGAGGGGGAGGCCGATCAGGTGGTGGTCAGGCCTGATTCTATGTTATTCCTGCCAGCCAGATGTTGTTGCTTCAGATGTAGTGATCACATGTATTTTCTCAGTGTGGTACAATGAAGCTTCCATATTATTTTACCGTGGTTCTATTTATCCCTATGTATCATCCTATTTTATTCATTATTTGGATATGCCCCATGAGTCGTTAGTTTCACATGTTCATCTATCTATGCCGGTGGGTGATACTATTATTGTGGACCGTGTATATCGGTCGTGTGTAGTGACTATTGGGGGATTGGAGACTAGAGTCGATCTTTTATTGCTTAGTATGGTCGATTTCGACGTGATTTTGGGTATGGAGTGGTTGTCTCCATGTCATGCTATTCTGGATTGTCATGCTAAGATCGCCAATGTCGGGGATGCCAAGGTTCGAGTGGAGAGGTTCTCTAGATTATGCTCCCAGCAGGGTGATTTCTTATTTAAAGGCCCAACGGATGGTTGGGAAGGGGTGTCTATCATATTTTGCCTTTGTGAGGGATGTTGATGTTGATACCTCTACTATTGATTTTGTTCAGGTGGTACAAGACTTGTCGGATGTGATTCCTACAGAGCTGTCGGGCATGCCACCCTACAGGGATATTGATTTTTGTATTGATTTGGTGTTGGGCACTCAGCCCATTTATATTCCTCCTTATCATATGGCACCAACTGAGTTGAAGGAATTGAAATATCATCTTCAGGAACTTCTTGATAAGTGATTTATCAGGCCTAGTTTGTTGCCGTGGGGTGCACCAGTTCTGTTTGTTAAGAAGAAGGATGGTACTATGCGGATGTGAATCGACTATAGGTAGTTGAACAAAGTTACAATCAAGAACACGTATCCTTTGCCGCACATTCATGATCGTTTTGACCAGCTTTAGGGAGCGAAGGTGTTCTTTAAGATTGATTTGAGGTCCGGCAACATTGTTATTGTTAATTTGGTAATGTTGTGGCATACGGGCACATGTCGTGCAAGTTGATTATTGTGTTGTGATATTGATACACACGCGGTGGTATAAGAGTGGGTATTTGTAACGACCCAACCGGTCGTTTTGAGTATTATAGCCCCATTCCCCCATTTATTCCTTATTCTATGATCATTTGTTGTTATGTGACTTACCGCAGTAGTTGGTTTAGTTTCGGGGATGTGTCGGAATGAGTTAGGACACTTAGTGTCAAGGTTAGAAGCCTAAGTTGAAAGAGTTGACCGGATAGTGACTTATGTGTAAATGACTCCGGAATAGAATTTTGATGGTTTCGATAGCTCCTTATGGTTATTTTGGACTTAGGAGTGTGCCCGGATGTTGATTTGAAAGTTCGTAGATGATTTCGGCTTGAAGTGGCAAAAGTTGGAAAACTTGATGTTTGGAGAGTTAAAAGGTTTGATCGAGGGTTGACTTTATGCTAACCGAGATTGGACACGAACATGAAGAACAAATATCCTCCAGTCCAATTCCTTATTCACAACTTACACCAGCAAAAACCAGCAAGACAAACATGAGAGAAATGATCTGAAATCAATCTGAAACACACCCAAGCCCCTCGGGGCCCCGTCCGAACATACCAACAAGTTACAAAATATAATACGGAATACTCCAGGCCTCAAATCTCATAAAATAGTATAAAACAACAAATAGTACCCCAATTCAAGTTTTATGAACTATTTAAAATCCAAATTCCAAACTTACGCCGAACACGTCTAAAAAACTCGGAATCACCTCACATTTTACACACAAGTTTCAAATGACATAAGAAACATACTTCAACTCCCGGAACAACAATCTAAGTCCGATAATATCAAAGTAAACTTACAGTCAAACCTATGAACTTTCCAAACCTTCAAATTGCCAACTTTCGCCAATTAGAGCCAAAACCGTCTTGAAACATCCAAATGCAAATCCAGGCATACTCCCAAGTCCAAAATTACCATCTGGATCTAACAGAACCATAAAAACTATGATCCGAGGTCAAATACACAAAAGTCAAACTTAATCAACTCTTCCAACTTAAAGCTTCCTAGTTGAGAATAATTCTTCCAAATCAATCCTGAACCACTAGATAACCAAAACTGACGATACACACAAGTCATAATATACCATATAACAATGCTCATGACCTCAAACTATCAAATTGAACTCAAAATGACCGGTCAGGATGTTATATATTTTAAAAAATAAGTTATGTTTACATATATAAGAAGTACTAAGCTATTGAATGTATAGAACGTTAATGCATCGTTCTAATTTCTTCTTACGTAATTGTAGTGTAAGAAGAAAGTGTACCATCCAAATGGACCACGGCATGTTACAGCGTCAGGAGCCTGAAAGAATCATATAATGGGAGGCACCTTATGTATTAGTATTTTCTATCAAATCTTTTTTCGGAAAGGCCACAAGGTGACTCAACTATTACCTGTGTCAATGTCTGTCTCAGTCTAAGCTATGTTTCAAAATGAAAACCTTTTTGCATTTCTACGTTGTCTTTCATATTTTCCATATGAAAATATTCTATGACCTTGGTTTTTGGTGTTGGCTTTGAATCCTTATATATAAATAATAAATATTTGAAATTACTCCATCACAAGAGAAAATGTTCAACTCTTTCTGTCCTCAAGGGTTTTCAACACTTGATGTAATTCAGCATCTCCTTCCCGAGTCATCTTTTTATTTTCCACACACACATATATATATATATATATATATATATATATATATATATATATATATATATATATATATATATATATATATATATATATAAAGCTAACACGTTAATCAAATTCTCTCTAGGTTGATGAAAATCCTTCTCCGTCAATTTCAAGTATGTCCTTAAGACTCTTTAAATTGGCAGTTGTGTATGAGCAAGCTGTTGGAACCAAGTTCTCTTTTAGGTATATCTGTCACGACCCAAAATCCAACTAGTCGTGATGGCACCTAACGCAACCCGCTAGGTAAGCCAATTAATATATTTAAAGCTAACACGTTAATCAAATTCTCTCTAGGTTGATGAAAATCCTTCTCCGTCAATTTCAAGTATGTCCTTAAGACTCTTTAAATTGGCAGTTGTGTATGAGCAAGCTGTTGGAACCAAGTTCTCTTTTAGGTATATCTGTCACGACCCAAAATCCAACTAGTCGTGATGGCACCTAACGTAACCCGCTAGGTAAGCCAATTAACAATAAACAATAATATAATGATAATAATAAGAGTTAAGAATGAAATAACTGAATTTTATACAACTCCCCAAGGACTGGTAGTACAAATCATAAGCTTCTAAGACTTAGAGTTTACAAAGCTGGTATGAAATAAATACATCATCTATTCAAAATATACATGAACAGATTTATAAATCAAAACTACCAAGAACAAGAGGCAGTTGTAACCGGAATGCAAGTACATCTTCAAGGCCATCTCCCGCCACATGCAGCAACATCAACTCCAATATCTGCACGCAAGGTGCAGAAGTGCAGTATCAGTACAACCGACCCCATGTACTTAATAAGTAACAACCCAAACCTTAGGTTGAAAATAGTGACGATCTTGGACAACGGTTAGAGTTCAACACCAATAGCCAAGAACAACTCGTAACAATATAATAAAAACATGACAAGTAATAACTCAAAGATGCTCAGCTCAGCTCATTCGCAATTACGGAAAATAGGCATGCTTTTCGGGTGTAACAGTAAAACCCAAATCTTTCACCGAAATCACCAAATATGAGAGTATCAGAAAACTCTGATTTTTTCCATAAACTTTCAACAACAAATAAGGTATTCCATTGTCAGATAGCATGAGGAAAGTACATCTCTATACCTACATGTCAATGTGCATGTGAAGTCATGAATGCAACAGTACCGTTTAGCATGAGGAAATGCATCTCTATGCCTACATGCCAAGTATGCATCACAATGATAAAACTCATGTGCTCATACTTTATGAGTATTCAACCTCACTCAGCATGCTCAATCACTCAGCACCTCCCAATCACTCAAGACACTCAATCACTCAGCACCTCCCAATCACTCAACACTTGGCACTCGCACTCAGTAGGTACCTGCACTCACTGCTGGTATGTCAGACTCCGGAGGGGCGAATCCTACCCAAACACTAATCTAAGCCAATCATGGCATGCTGTGGCATACAACCCGATCCATCATGAATCAATAAAGCTTGCTGCAGCGTGCAACCTGATCCATCATGAATCAATAAAGCTTGCTGTGGCGTGCAACTCGATTCCTAAATATCACTCACAATCAGGCCATGGGCTTCACTCAGTCATCAATCTCTTCAGTCTATCGGACTCACAAATCTCATGCCAGTCAGCCAAAACAATGATAACATGATGTGACAACAAATGATAACAGAGACTGAGATATGATATGCAAATGAATCAATATGACTGAGTATGTAATTGCAATTTAAGAAAATAACTCAACAATAGAAATAACCTCAGTGGGTCCAACAGAATACGTATATGGCCTAAACATGATTTCTAACATGGATCACAAATCAATTACTCTAACACATATGAATTTCATGGATAGAAACAAGATAGATAACTGCACAGTACCAAAGAATCAATCGAGTCATAATTCACACGATGCACTCCCACACGCCCACATCCCCATCACTTAGCATGTGTGTCACCTCAAGCCCAACACATAACAGATATATTCAGTGATCCATACCCTCAGTACCAAGTTTAGAAGTGTTACTTACCTCGAACAAGCTGAATCCAACACCGAAGAAGCCAAACAATACTTTAGAAATGCCATCCCGTGCGTACCGACCTTCGAATGGCTTGAAACTAGCCAAAAGCAACTCCAAAACATCAAATAATGCCAAAGGAAACAAACCCAATTGGTAAAGGTCGAATCTTTAATCAAAATCCCAAAGTCAACCAAAACGTTAAACCCAGGCACGCACCTCGGAATCCGATGAAACTCACAAAATAAAACAACCCATTCAATTACCACTCAACCACACTAGTTTCACTCAAATTCGACTCTTAATTGATGTTCAAAAGTCAAAAAATTCACTTTATGAAAATTTAGACAAACCCCCCCAAATTTAACTTCTAAATCATCAATCAAATGCAAAAAAGGAAGATGGATTGATAAAATATAACCAAAACGGAGTATAGAATACTTACCCCAACCTATGTGGTGAAAATCGCCCAAATCCGAGATTCCCAACTCAAAATATGAACAAATGAACAATCTGAAAAATTTAACAACCCAATTCTTAGTAAAATGACCATAAATTTCGCATATGATGTCGAAACTTGATGATTTCAGTTGCTATGGTTCCAAAATTATGATACGTATATAATGGTTTAGTCAAAACAAGAATCAAATGCCATTTTCTCAATATGGTAACCTTTATGCTCAAATCGACGTTGAAACCGAAAATAATCACCATACAACCCAAACTTATCCAAAATCATCATACAAACCTATTAGAATAATTAAAACCCGTTTCCGAGTCTGTTTATCCAAAAGTCAAACTTTGGTCAACTCTTCCAATTTAATGCTTCTAAACGAGAATCATTCTGCCAAATCAATCCTAAACCACTCGAAAACCAAAACCAACCATACACGCACGTCATAATACATAATATGAAGCTACTCAAAGTGTCAAACCACCGAATGGAATGCTAAAGCTCAAAACGATCGATCAGGTCGTTACATTATCCCCCACTTAAGCATGCGTTCGTCCTCGAACATGCCAAGAGTCGTTCCAAAGCCATCAAATCGCAATGTAACCTTACCATGCACATACCCAGCGGAAATCCCGTGTCACCCCAACCCATATAAGTCTGACAACACAACATAACTGAAAATCCTTAATTCAACCTTTGCTCATAAACTTAGAACCCAACTTCCAACATCCGAAATTTTATACAAGATTCGAATCTCGCATCTACACACTGTATAAGTGTGAACAAGTTGTATCAAGCCATAAATATAACCCAAGATGTAATCATATGATATACCACATAACTCGTATACTTGTAGCAATAATTCTCGATCATAGTAGCTACTCAAAACAAACCCAAAACCTGTAATAAACCTCGTATCAAGTAAAACCTCATTCAAAACCTTCGTACTCTTCCGATGATGAAAGAAACATACAGAAACTCATAACCACTCATTAGATCAACAAGTCATGGAGCCCTTTCTCGTCCACCAAGAACCAAATCCAAATCCTATGCTGACTTCCGATATTATTCCTCCATACATACCATAATCAAATACATCCATTCTAGGTCCAACGACCCCATCTCATCAATACAACCACTCTACTGACATGCCATATCAATAAAACCTTAAGCCACAAACCATGCAGTATGTGCTCCAATACACAACAATTCAAATGCACCCAAAAATGAAAAATGACTCAAATGAGAGAACCATCCCGCAAGCTCAACAAGTACCACCACAACCGCAATGATATGAACCCATCATACATAGTATAACCAAGACACACGAATATGACACAAAGGAGCATATCCCAACATAACTCTGTTTCAATGCGTGACCACATCCAATACTGGTCCTATGAAATACCTCAAGCCACAATGCTCAAAATCATCAACCATATGCAATTCGATAGCTAGTACACGAAGTGCATGACCAAAACCATGGAGAAGTAAATAACACAATATACCACAACCCGAAAAGACCATAACCATGGTACGATCAACCATTCCACACCCAAATCACCATCTCGCTCGGATTCTGCTATAAGGCCCAAACATGACCACACCATGTGTTCATATAACCAACGAATCACCACCCCTTGTAGCACAGGGGAGTAATACATAGAACATATCTGAACACTAACATGCTTAACTCTAACTGAATGGCACACCTTTTAGCAATCATGATGTTGAGTCAACAAATCCGACCCGATGTAGAATGCACATCATCATTGGGCCTACCAATAAGCCCATAAATCAACTCCGATCATCCCCAAATGGATAAATGGCCCTCCAAGCATCCACAATGACCTAACTATAGCACCTACTGTCATCTAGCAAACTTTGGCCACATCTTCACAGTCCGCCACTCCGAAACAATCTGCTTTTGAGAACTCCTAGTCTCCAAATCCATAGAACACATGAATCACCATAGTCGATCCCAACTCCACCACTCGAATGACTAACGCATCTCTCATACATAATCATTCCCACGAGAAATACATTTATAAATCTTCCGTACCACATAGCAAAAATCTGAATATCAGCAGTCGATCAACCATGCGAGTACCACAATATCAATGAAGCATCCGCAAGTCAACATATAATGCGCCTTCTAAAATGCGTACCCTTCTCAAGCAATACCAAGTAGTAATAGAATTTATCTAGTCATCTGAAACAGTCCATTTTGTCTAATAATTCATGACCTTCCCTTCAAAACTAAACTGTGACCTTGCATATGCGAATCTTAATCCCACACAACACACCGCATCTATCGTGCCATCATATGAAAAATATGAGAATCTCATAATCAACTCTGAGTCACCAGCAAAATACATACCTGATCAGTTAGAAACCTTCCGCTTGATCCCATCTAGGATAAAATCATAACGCGCCATATACCCCTCATACATCCGTAGATTACCCCATAGGTGATAACTCACCTACTTAGCCTCAAACTGGCATCTCTCTATACCCTTTCACAACCATAACTACTACGTAATCACTTAATCTTCCTAAGTTTGAACTCATCAACAAGACATCGAAATCTACTTCGTTCCACAAGTGAAATAATAGGAAAGAATCTCCCAAAACCTTCATAACTCAAGACTGTATGACACATCCACAGAAATTAAGCATCCAATATTCCTTTTCACATCTAAAACAAACTCTTCCCGTCACATCAAACCATCTGAACACATCCCGTAGTCACATCTTACTAATCATATAGCCATCCAACCACTCACCGAGCCACCAGTCCCACTCATAGGGACACCACTGGACATAGATGTCCAAAAGCACATCCTCACATAACTAAAACTACCAAGCCTAAGTAGTGGTCCAAATCGGGCCTCAAGTCCTCCAGACTGGGTCATCACCAAAACACGGAAATACATCTTACACCTCATCCGTGAAATCCACAAGTCGACGATGTATAGTTGATACCAAGTGCTCACATGTACATACGAGTGAGTGGAAGGAATTCAGAGAGCTACATTTCAAGCTGAATCAATGCCACACGATAAAGGAAAAAAGTTGGGAAGAGTATCCTAAATGGCCTTTAGCCTATCGAAGATAGGTATGGACATCATCATACCGATCCGTAAGACTCTACTAGACACTTGCTCATGACTCATAGAACCTATGAACCTAGAGCTCTAATACCAACTTGTCATGACCCAAAATCTAACTAGTCATGATGGCACCTAACCCAACCCACTACGTAAGCCAATTAACAATAAACCACAATATAATGATAGTGATAAGAGTCAAGAATGAAATAACTGAATTTTATACTACTCCCCAAGGACTGGTAGTACAAATCATGAGCTTCTAAGACTTAGAGTTTACAAAGCTGGTATGAAATAAATACCTCATCTATTCGAAATGTACATGATCAAATTTATAAATCAAAACTACCAAGAACAAGAGGCAATTGTAATCGGAACGCAAGTACATCTTCAAGGCCAGCTCCCGCCACATGCAGCAACATCAACTCCAATATCTGCACGCAAGGTGCAGAAGTGTAGTATGAGTACAACCGACCCGATGTACTTAATAAGTAACAAACCAAACCTTAGGTTGAAAATAGTGACGATCTTGGACAACGGTCAGAGTCCAACACCAATAGCCAAGAACAACTCGTAACAATATAATAAAAACATGACAAGTAATAACTCAAAGATGTGATGCTCAACTCGTTTGCAATTAATGAAAATAGGCATGCTTTTCAGGTATAACAGTAAAACCCAAATCTTTCACCAAAATCTCCAAAATATCAGAGTATCAGAAAACTATGATTTTTCCCAAAAACGGTCAACAACAGATAAGGTGATTCCATTCTCAGATATCATGAGGAAAGTACATCTCTATGCCTATATGTCATTGTGCTTGTGAAGTCATGAATGCCAAAATACCATTTAGCATGAGGAAATGCATCTCTATGCCTACATGCCAAGTATGCATGTCAAATGTAATGCATCATAGTGATAAAACTCATATGCTCATACTCTCAGAGTATTTAACCTCACCCAGCACGCTGAATCACTTAGCACCTCCCAATTACTAAACACTCTCAATCACTCTGCACCTCCCAATCACTCAGCCCTCTCAACCACTCAGCACTTGCACTCGGCACTCGTACTCAGTAGGTACCTGTGTTAACTGCTGGTATGTCATACTCCGGAGTGGCGGATCCTATCCAAGCGCTAATATAAGCCAATCATGGCATGCTGCGGCGAGTAGTCTGATCTCATCATGAATCAATAAAGCCTACTGCGGCGTGCTGCCATCCCATCAATATCACTCACAATCAGGCCCTGAGCCTCACTCGGTCAACATCTCTAGTCTCTCGAGCTCACAAATCTCATGCAAGGCAGCCCAAACAATGATAACATGATGTGACAACAAATGATAACAAAGAGCGAGATATGATATGTAAACGAATGAATATGACTAAGTATGTAATTACAATTAATCCAAATAACTCAACAACAGAAATGACCACAGTGGGTCCCAACAGAATAAGTATATTATAAGGCCCCGTAAAATCTTACCAAAAACCCGGAGTTTCGTATATTGGAAGTACAGGGCATTTTGTGTGGCCAAGTGATCGTGTCCAAGCCTACACTACTATTGAGTAGCGAGGATGGTCGATGCAGTTTTACCCAACAAGGTCGGGATTGAATCCACAGGGAGTTAATTGATTTGGAATTAGGTTGATATCTAAGTCTAGCTGTGTGTTTTGTTCCTAATTGCACTTCCAAACATGAAGGTGCTGATTCTACTTCTATTTCTATTTCTATTGTATGCTAAGATTAAAGCTAAGTACAATATTTTTGATGTTGGTTTTCAAGTGTTTAAAAGTACTGGGGTAGTGACTTTCGCCTAGGTGGACATCGAACGGGTAGTAAGAATCTAGGGTAAGCTTGATTAATTTGGGATCGTAATATAGCCATCACACCCAAGTACTCACTTTATATCTCTCGATAGTTTGAGTGATTTTGCCCAATTTGGCTTTCTCAAGTCCAACTAGGTATTCATGCAAGTCATGTGATATTAGCTCAAATCGGGTATTACTATCTCTAGGTTTAACCCTTTATCTGGGGCTATCAATTTCTTGAGTTCACCCCAATTACTTGTTAGCCTAGTTTTCCCAAACTTAATCCCTCTAACTCAAGAAGAGACAAAATCATAAAGGCATGAATCAATATTTGCAACCACTAATTCTATAATTCTAGCAAGAACTAGGCTAAATATCACTAACCCATAAACATTCAAGTCCTAAAATTCAAGACCCATTAAATACCCACACTAGGGTTGAATCACGACCCTAGCTATGGGTCTAGCTACTCATAATAATAGCAGAAATCAAAGATAAAGAGAAGATATAATCCATAATACTAAATTAAAATATGAAAATCTAATGTTGTAAAGTAAATCTTGTAAAATATTGCCCAAAGAGGAAAACCTAGCCGTCTCACGTACTCAGCAAAAACATAACATAACCTAAAATTGACAAAAAGATCTATTTATCCTAAGTGGAAATTTCTGGACAAAAATACCCCTGCGGAAGTTTCACGGCCGCGTAATTCTGACTGCGGCCGCACACTTGCTTTCGCGACCGCGTAATTCTGATCACGGTCCGTGTTTCTTCACATCTGGACCTGGGTTGAACCTTGTTTCACGGACCGCGTAATTTTTACCGCGTCCGTGTGAGAGACTTCCGCGGCCGTGTAATTTTGCCGCGGACTGCACTTCTCATTTTTTCTTGGATTATGCACTCTCTGAACCTTAGCAACCGCGGTCCGCAAAATTCCCATCACGGTCGCACTGGTACTTTCACGGCCGCAACTTCTTGTCACGGTTCGCGTTCATGTTTGTGCCCAAAAAACCATCTATCTGATTCTTCATATCACGGACCGCGAAATAATGGCCGCGTCCGCGTTGATACTTTCTCGGCCGCACTATTTTGTCGCGGTCTGCATTCCACACCTCTTCGCCCAGTTTTGGTTTTTGTTCAATTTTTGACTCCTTTATGAGTTGATTATGGCTCCTTTGGCTTATTTTGAACAATCCCTGCAAGCAAGCATATTAAGTTAGTTTTCAGAAATACCTTCACGCAATTTTGGCCCAAAACACAAAAAAGAGAGCAATTAATAGGCTAAAATCCCTACTTATCAACTCCCCCAAACTTAAGCTTTTGCTTGTCCTCAAGCAAATAAGATAATTCCCACCATCACAAGAAAAAGAAAAGGATATTTCAGCTGGCCTAAGGTGACTTCATCAAGCATCAACTGGGACTAAGAATTACCTTCAACACTAATGAATTATCAAAAACATCGTGTTATGACTTTTTGAGTTCCATAGTTCTAATGTGACACTAGAGCATCAAGAGTTGACTCAATTCATCAAGGAAGCTCGCTCTCTCACGTAGGTCATTGTGGATCCCAAACTCCTCCTCTTCTACTCTCCATGAGCAAATCTCGCCTTTTAGAATGTAACACTCAAAATAAGGATTGTGAAGAAGTGCGCTCATCACTCTCAAAAGAATGCTACAAGTCCGGCTCTAAGTACCATAAGCTTGCCCCTTATGTAAATCACCACTAATGTAAGCTCACTCAACTTGAAATCATATAGGGCTTTAGCAAGGATGTAATGAAGGCTTTTGGATCAAGATAGGACTTAACGAACTATGATGGTTTCATTTTTCCTTAAGCACTCCATTTTCTCATTTCGGCTCATACTTTCTTGACTCTTTGAGTCATTTTTCTTCTTCCTTAGGGGAACTAGAGAGATAAACCGTCACTCTTTCTTACTCATGACAATCATTTTTCTCCTTTTCTCATCATTCCTTGCCTTTCATCATTATGTTCTTTGAATCCCTTCAACCTTCTCTTTCTTTTTGATGTATTTATTTTTGGCTTTTCTTCCTTTTCTTTTCCCTTCCTTTTCAACAATTCCTTTTCTTCTTTAAACCTTTTATCATTTTCAAATTACTCGTCTCTCCCCCAAACTTATGCTTTTGCCAATTGTTCATCATGAATGCTAAGGAAAGATTGGGTGCCAAGAGAGGGTTATTATAGAATGGATAAAGGCTTGTAATATGGCTATTGAATGAAAAAGGCTTAGGCTCAAAGGGGTTGACTAGGGATATCATATTGGTAGGCTACGGAAGCTTTCAAAGTTCAACTTGGACCAAGGAGAGCCTACAATCATTTTTCAAGTCGAGCTACACTTAGAATTTTGCCTAGACAAACATTCAGGGCAAGTTCTAGACTTATTGGCACGGGACATGGACTTGCAATTCAGTACCCCACTTCTCAAGCCACTGGATTGTTAAAGAGAACAAAGTCTAGGGCCCACAACAACCCTAGCTAAGATTTGAAAATCACAAATGGCTCAAGGAAACCACTCGATGATTGTTTTAGCTAACGAAAGAGTCTAAAGGTCACAACTAGAGCTAATCTTTGCCAATAAACTTGTATCTTACCATGAGGTCGAAGGTAAATGTGTTAGAACCAAGTGAAACCTTCTTTAGACACTTTTATTCATTACTGCTACTATATACACCAAAACAAAAAGAAAATGAACTCGATCCCTTAAGAAGGTTGTCACGCCATCCATCATTGGGAAGAGCCACCCGGTTCATACAACCTCCATATTTGAAATGAACCGTGGCATTAAGAAAACCAAAGGCTTATTGATCATGCAGAAAGTAAAAAGAAGGTAAAAACTCAAAAATAAGCTACTAAAGAAAATAAGAAGCTAAGCTATTAAGGAAAAATAAGAAAGAAGTTATAAAGTAAACTACGGAAAGTAAAAATGAATATGTACAATAATGGAGTGAACGAATATATACAAAATGGAAATGAATAAATACATAGAATGGTAAAGTTATATACATACCAAAAGTGAAAAAACAACGAAAGTGAAACTAGCGATAAATAAAGGTAAAGAAAAATAGTATCATAATTATTACATACCAATGTTATCAAATCATCACCAAATCAAAATGGACCACCACCACCCAACCCCACCCCCCCAAATAAAATCAAAATAAGATCAGGGAAGGGTTAGAGAGTAAAGAAAATTCCCTATGTGGTCTCTGTCTGTATGGGATCATCAGCTCCCTCTGGGTCCTCTAACTGGATCTCCAAATCCTCTGACTGAGGAACCATAAATCTTCTAACTGGAGCTCTGTCTGCCTTATGCTCTACTGCCTGTGCTGGTGGGGCAGTCTCTTCCATAAGCAAGTCAAGTGGGATGTCTACAGCATAAGTGAAATTCTCTATCTCCCTCTTCAGCTTCTCCACTAACTCCTTTGACGCCTGAGTTTTTCTCATCTTCTTTACCTGCTTGCCCAGATCCTTGATCACCTTGCCATGAGTATCCAAAGTCTCCAGGATCTTCGTTTAGTTATCCAGGAGCTTCTTCTGGTTGGACAGAAGCTCCGTCAATGAATCATCCACTGATGGAGGTACCCGAAGCTATGCTGGGGCTGACTGTGCTGCTAATGCACTGGATAAGACAGACAACTTTGATGTAGCTACCTGCATCCAGTTGTTGATGCTGGATAAGTTCTGAGAAACCTGCAGTGCAGTCTGGGGGTAAATAGAAGATGGGGGCATAGATAGTGGCACAGTGATGGATGGCCCGGATGAAGGAGGAGGCATGGTAGCTGAAGGTTCTTCTGCTGTGGAAAGCTCTGACCCGGTGGCCACTACCCTTGGCTCTTCAGACTGGCCAGTGGAGAAAGTGGCTTTACCCTTTGCTTTAGGGTTGTCTAGTCCTTGAAGTCTATACCAGGAGAAAGGATTCTTTGGCTTCACCTTTGTGTCATAGTGCATCCCCTCTACCCCTTGGTCCTCGAGATACACAGTGATGAAGTCAGGGTAGGGGTAGGACCTTTCTTCTTTTCCGGTTCCTTTGGAGATGTGGTGGGACATGAGGTTCCCCACATTGATTGGATACCCCGCCATGATGGAAGCTATTAGGATCGCTCGGGAGAGTGGGATGTCACTATCATGATGGCTAGGATCAAGCTGGCTACATACAAATGTGCACCACCCATTGGCTTCAAAGCTGAGGGTGTTTCTGGCGATTGGGACTCCAGCTGCGAGCCAGGCCGGTGTTGTCCCTGGGATGGCTATTACTTATGCTAGCCAAGGCCAGGCTGCTTCATCTAGGGTCATCTTCTATAAATACTGTACCACTTCCACATCCTCAAAACCGGCATATTTGTTCAAGGTGTCGCCATCAAACCGTATCTTCAAGTTCCGTAACTTTGTCACAGTTGTGCCCTTTTTGATATGGGCAACATTTGTGTAGAACTCCTTGACAAGGTACTCATTGGCATCCAGGATCTTGCTGGTGAAGCACTTCCACCCTTTTATCTCCTCAAACTGAATCTTGACATTTGGATTGTGAGGAAGGAGATCTCTTTCTATAAACTATCTCTCAAGGATGAGCGATCTTTGGGGCCACCATTCTCGGAATTTGAGGTATGCTTTCTCGCTCACGAATATATTCGCCCACACCTCGGGTTTCCTTGATTTAGCAAGATCACCCACATTGGTATCACAACCTCTCCCGTCATCCGGGACCTCGTCATCTTCATCTACACTGATAGGAGCAGTTGTTGAGGCCGGAGTTGCAACAGGTGGGGAAGATGGCTCTGATGCCTCACTATCTCCTTCTGAGCCATCATACGACCCAGAAGAGGAGGTAGTTTCATCGATTAGGCGAAAGAGTTGTGATTGGGCCTCTTGTCGAGGTTGTGTAGATTCCCCCTCAGAAATATCTCGGGATGAGAGATATTCACTTGTGTCTGATGAATCGGCAGGAGGTCTAGTGAGGGTTTTCTTTTTGCTTATGATTCTTTGAGCTGCTAAGGGTAAAGCCTACTTTCCTTTGCCCTGGCCTCGGGAGGATTATGCCCTCCCTTTTGATTTGTCTGCTCCACGAGATCACACCATTTTCTGTAAACACACAATTAGTGTAAGATAATTAGAATTGGGGTTCAATCATGCCTTAAAGCAGTACAGATGAAATAAAGAACAGGGCTTCTCAAAATAGGGCATCGTGGACCGTAAAAAAGTGGCCGTGGCCGCGGAATGTCCATCACGGACCCGAAAAATTGAACGTGGCCGCAAAGAGGTCAGGTTCAGACCCCTGACTCTCTGATCTTGGGCACATGTGAACCGCAAAAAATTTGACGCAGCCGCGAATGACCAATCGCGAACCCCGAAAAACTGAACGCGGCCGCGAAAGCAATTAACAGACTCTTTGAAGTTCACAGGCGCGGACCGCGAAAACTTGAATGCAGCCGCGAAGGACCAACCGTGGACCGCGTAAAAGTAACCGCAGACTGCGTAAAAGTAACCGCGGACTCTTAGCAATTACTCAGTAACTAAAAGCTGGGGTAGCGTAGACCGCAAAAAATGAACATGGCCACCTACCCTATCGCGGATCGCGTAAAACTGACGGCAACCGTGAAATTCCAATAATATCGGTACTAAGAACACTGATAACTAGGGTTTTCACTAAGTGTTCAAAAATTAGTTCAATTAACCATGCAAAGTTAGTAACCCCAGCCCACATTAGGTATATAAACACTACCCACATATATTTAAGTATCAATTAAGCATTAATTTGAGATCATGGCATGCATCTAACTCTAACTAACAAAGAAAAATTAAAACAAAGAGAGAAGAAAAGAAAAATACAAAATCACATCATGGATTTGAACATACCAGTTGTATGATTGTAGTAGGAAATGAACTCTTAATGTGAATGAGATGAAAATTGAGAGCAGGATGAGATGAACAGTTCTTTTTTTTGTGCGGTGAAACGTTAGGGTTCGAAAACTGTAAAATGTTTAAAGAACCCTTATTTATACTAATGAAATGTTGAACCCTTATATAGACCAGCTTCAAGCACATGGGCGTGATCCGCGGAATATTGGCCGCCGCCGCGAAATTCAATGCGGACGCGATATCTAAAGAATATTTTTCACAGTCCAACTTTAGAGAGTTGGAATTTTGCTCTTATCAAGTACGCGTCCGCGGAAAAAAATGTGATGCTGTGAAATGCTCACGCGGACCGCAAAATTTTGGGTGAGGTCCACGAACGTCCAACACTTAGCCAAATTTTTCCAGTCAAAATCCTGCACTACACAACCAGTTCCTACATACACTTCACACACAGTTAATCCAAAACAATGTCTAATCTAAGAAGAAGATCAAAAGAAATAAAAACGCATGAGTTGCCTCACAAGAAGCGCCTGATTTAACGTCGCGGCATGACGCATATTACCATCATCATTTGAAATGGATCATGGCCACTACGTGGCTATCATCAATCTTACCAAGGTAATGCTTCAGTTAGTGTCCATTGACTCTAAAGATTTCACCATTTTTGGTTTTCAAATCGAGAGCACTAAACGGAGTTACATGCACCACTTCAAATGGGCCACTCCACTTTGACTTGAGCTTTACCAGAAACATCCGTAACCGAGTGTTGAATAAAAGAACCAAGTCACCCTCCTTGAATTCTTTGTTCTGGATATATTTGTTATGTAAGTACTTCATCTTGTCCTTATATAAGGACGATCTGGAATAAACATGGAACCGGAACTCATCAAGTTCATTTAGTTGCTCTACCCGGAGATTGGTAGCTACATCCCATTCAAGGTTCAACTTCTTCAGCGCCCGCATGTCCTTGTAGTCTAATTCAACCGAGAAATGGCATGCTTTCCCAAATACCAACCGGTACGGAGACATACCAATTGGAGTCTTGTAAGCTGTAGGATATGCCCATAAAGCATCATCAAGTTTCCTTGACCAATTAGTCCGGTTTGCATTGACAGTCTTGGATAATATGCTCTTGATCTCCCTGTTGGAGATCTCAATTTGTCCACTAGCCTGTGGGTGATAAGGGGTTGGCACCTTATGATTAACACCATACTTAGAAAGTAAAGTGTCGAAGGCTTTGTTGCAAAAATGAGAACCCCCATCACTAATGATAGCCCTTGGGGTGCCGAACCTTGTGAAGATATTTTTCTTTAAGAAAGCCACCAAACTCCGTGCCTCATTGTTGGACAAAGCCATAGCTTCAACCCATTTGGAAACATAATCAACAGCAACCAGAATATAAGTGTTTCCACATGAACTCACAAATGGCCCCATAAAGTCGATGCCCCACATATCGAAAATATCAATCTCATGAATATTGGTGAGGGGCATTTCATTCTTCTTGGAAATTCCACCAGCTCTTTGGCACTCATCACAACGCCTAACAAGCTCGCTAGCGTCTTTGTATAAGGTAGGCCAATAGAATCCACAGCTTAGGACCTTTGTAGTAGTTCTCCTCCCACCATGCTAACCACCATAGGGGGAGGAATGGCAAGCTTCAAGAAAACTCAATTGCTCTTCTTCCGGAACACATCTACGGATAACACCATCATTGCAAATTGTGAAAAGATATGGCTCGTCCCAATAATAATCTAAACAGTCCTGTTTGAGCTTCTTCCTTTGGTTTGAAGAGAGCTCATTCGGGACAATGCCTGTCACAAGAAAGTTAGCCACATCTGTGAACCAATTTATCCCAATCACAGACACGGAGAGGAGTTGTTCATTTGGAAATGAATCATTAATCTCGAGGCCATCGTGGGGCCTCCCCTCCTCTTCTAAGCGGGACAAGTGGTCCGCCACTTGATTATCACTCCCTTTTCTATCAATGATTTCAAGGTCAAACTCTTGAAGCAGAAGAACCCATCTCATCAACCTAGCCTTCGAGTCCTTTTTACTCATCAAATAACGAAGTGCCGCGTGATCGGTGTGCACAATCACTTTGGTACCCATGAGGTATGGGTGAAACTTTTCCATGGCGAAGACAATGGCTAATAGCTCTTTCTCAGTCACCGTATAGTTGACTTGGGCATCGTCCATTGTTTTTCTTTCATAATAGACCGGATGAAATATCTTGTTGATTCTTTGCCCCAATATCGCTCCTACCGCAACGTCGCTAGCATCGCACATGAGCTCAAATGGTAAGCTCCAATTGGGTGCGGTAATGATGGGAGTGGTAGTCAACCTATACTTGAGCAGCTCAAAAGATTTCAAGCAATCATCATTGAACACAAACTTGGCATCTTTTTCCAACAACTTGTACAAGGGGTTCACCACTTTTGAGAAATCCTTGTTGAACCTACGGTAAAACCCTGCGTGACCAAGAAAGCTCCTCATTCCCTTGACGGAAGTCGGAGGAGGGAGTTTTGATATCACTTCAATTTTTGCTTTGTCCACTTCAATACCGTTCTTGTAGATCTTATGGCCAAGGACAATGCCCTCCTCGCCATAAAGTGGCACTTTTCCCAATTAAGCACTAAGTTGGTCTCTTCACATTGAGCCAACACTTTGTCAAGATTATCCAAACATTCTTCAAAGGAATCCCCCACAACACTGAAATCATTCATGAACACCTCGAGGGAGTCCTCCACCATATTCGTAAATATTGCCATCATACACCGCTGAAAGGTAGCCGGTGCATTACACAAACCAAACGGCATCCGTGAGAATGCAAATGTGCCATTCGGACAGGTGAAGGTGGTTTTCTCTTGGTCTTCAGGTGCAATGAGAATCTGGTTGTACCCGGAGTACCCATCCAAAAAGCAATAATAAGCATGCCCGGCAAGTCTATCTAACATCTAGTTGAGAAATGGCAATGGAAAATGGTCTTTGCAGGTCACTTTGTTCAACTTTCTATAATCCACGCATACCCTCCAACCGGTGACATTTCTTGTGGGGATCAATTCATTTCTATCATTTGTGATCATAGTCATGCCCCCTTCTTTGGGACACATTGTACCGGCGGCGTCCATGAACTATCAGAAATGGGGTACATAACCCCTGTATCTAGCCACTTGATGATCTCTTTCATGACTATCTCTTGCATGGCCTTGTTCAACCTCCTTTGATGTTCCACTGAGGGTTTGGCATCTTCCTCCAATATGATTTTGTGTATGCAGAAGGCGGGGCTTATACCCCGAGTATCCGCCAATGTCCAACCTATCGCCTTCTTCCTTCTTTGAAGCACCGCAAAGGTAGAATCTACCTGCATGTTAGTTAAGCATGAAGAAAGAATAACAGGTAATGTGGAACAAGGGCCTCAAAACTCATACCTGAGGTGTGAAGGCAAGGGCTTCAACTCCAATGTTGGTGGCTCCTCGATTGAGGGCTTTGTTGGAGGATTCGTTCAGTGCTCAGGGTGTAAGGAAAGTTTACGGGGTCCATATGTGTAGGATCCCATTCCTTGCAAAGCATTTGCACATCTATCAAGCCTGCCTTCTCATCATCCTCATGATTCAACAACACAGCTTCCAAAGGGTTTTCCACATTGATCATAACACTCGTGTCATCAACAATCACCTCCGTGACTAGATCCATAAAAGAGCATACTTCGTTGCTATTAGGCTGCCTCATTCACTTGCATACGTGGAACACAACCTTTTCATCGCCCACCCGGAAGGTGAGCTCCCCAGCTTCCACATCAACCAATGCCTTCCCTGTTGCTAGGAAAGGTCTCCCCAATATGATTGGCACCTCATAGCCAACCTCAAAGTCGAGTACCACAAAATCTGCAGGAAATATGAACTTGTCGATCCAAACTAGCACATCATCAATTATCCCCAATGACCTCTTCATTGTTCGGTCCGCTGTTTTCAACCTCATGGAAGTAGGTCTTGGTTGCCCAATCCCCAATGTCTTGAACACAGAATATAGCATCAAATTAATGCTTGCTCCCAAATCACACAAGGCTTTGGCAAAATTTGCACTACCGATAGTGCATGGAATTGTAAAGGCACCGAGACCTTCTAGCTTTGGAGCCATGGAATGCACAATGGAACTCACTTGATGTGTAATTTTGATCATCTCATAGTTCATTGACCTCTTCTTTGTTACCAAGTCCTTCATGAACTTGGCATATCCCGGCATCTATTCTAGAGCTTCAACCAAAGGTACATTTATGGACAAACTTTTCATCATATCAATGAATTTCTTGAATTGGTTCTCGTTGTTTTTATTTGCGAGCCTTTGAGGATATGGTGGAGGAGTTATTGGCAGATGAGCCTTGGCTTTGGGCACTACCGGATCCGGTATGTCTATCACATGTTCCCTAGACGGGTTCACATCATCTTGTGTCTCCTCCACGTTTACATCAATGTCTATCCTCACTTCATCATTCACATTATCACCATTTCTTGGCTCATCCTATTTATTCACAACCAAATCATCATTCATAATCTTTCTTGGATTGGAGGTACTTGCATATCCACCTCTACCGCTTCTTGTGGTCACCGCCATAGCATGGCCTGTATTGTTCCCACCCTTTGGGTTTACTACTGTATCACTTGGTAGTGCCCCCTTAGGGCGAGTATTCAATGCATGAGACATTTGACCCATTTGTACTTCCAACTTGCGGATAGAAGTATTGTGGGAGGCTATCTGGGCATCAGAATCGGTGTTTCTTTCCATAATTTACTTGAACATACTTTCTATCTTTCCCATCTTATTATTGGAAGAACATTGACCTTGTGACGGATATGGAGGCGGGTTGTTGAAACATCGGTGGCCTTTGAGGGCCCGACCCCCGGTTCCCTTGATTATTGTTGTTCCAACCCCATTGGTTTCCATTGCCTCCTCAATTACTATTATTGTTGCCACCCCAATTGCCTTGGTTATTTCCTTAATTCCCCCAATTTTGATTGTTGTTCCCCCAATTGTTCGAATTATTGTTGTTGCTACTATTCCAATTCCCTTGGCCTTGGTTGTTCCAATTTTGATTGTTTCCCTGTGATCTCCACTATTGTTAATTTGGAGCATTGCTCTATTGACCTTGGTAATTGTTCACATTTTATCCTCTTCACTTTAATCGTCATAAGCGTCATCTTGGTTGTACCCACTACCCCTTTGCTCAAATTGATCCTGATCGTGTTGAACTTGTTGACCTCTTTGTCTCCTTTTGTTAATCATTACATTCACTTCTTCCATGGCATTTACTTGCTTTGGCCCCTGAACTTGCTGAAGCTGTGCATTGGCTAGCCGATTCATGGTAGTTATCAACTCTGCTATGGCTTTTCCGTGATCATGAAGTTCCTTGCGAAGGTGGATAACATTAGGGTCACCCTGAGGAACGTTGGCCCGACTTTGCCAAGATGAAGAGGTGTTCTCCATCTCATCTAATATTTCACATGCTTCTGAATATGGCGTGTTCATGAAGTTACCCCCTGCGAGCTGATTCACCACACACTGGTTAATCGTGTTGATACCCCTATAAAAGGTTTGCTGGATCATTGCTTTAGTCATATTGTTGTTGGGGCACTCTTTGACCATTGTACGGTACCGTTCCCAAATCTCATGTAACAGTTCATTTGGCTCTTGTTTAAAAGCAAGGATTTCATCTCTCAATGTTACCATATGTCCCAGAGAAAATAACTTCGCTATGAACTTCTCGGCCAACTCATCCCAAGTGGAGATGGAATGGTTGGGTAGCCTCTCAAGCCAATCTAAAGACTTCCCTCTAAGTGAGAAAGGGAAAAGCCTTAACCTTAAAGCGTCCTCAGATACATTTGTCTGCTTGCTCCCCCAGCATGTGTCTACAAAACTTTTGAGATGTGGAGCTCCGGTGATGAAACCCCTTTGTTCCAATAGAGTAAGCATGACATTGGTTATTTGAAAATTGGCCGCCAGAATCCGGGGTGGGAGTAGCCTTCATTGGGCAAACCCGGAGTGCTGCCCTTGGAGGAGGTGGGGGAGGGTTTGGAACGTTGTCATGAGGCGGGTGGCCTCTTCTTTGAACTTGAGGTTCAAGGTGAACCTCATCCACTTCATTTTCATCTACCTCCTCCCCCTGAGGAATATGTCCGAGGACCTCGTTAAGAGCCATTTGGTACCTAAAAGCAGTTGACACACACAAATTAGAAAAACAGAATAAAACAAAAACAAAACACAAAAATAGTTAGATATATAGCTAAGACCGTCTAACTCCCCGGCAACGGCGCCAAAAATTGATCACGTCCAAGCCTGCACTACTATTGAGTGGCGAGGATGGTCGATGCAGTTTTACCGAATAAGGTCGGGATCGAATCTATAGGGAGTTAATTAATTTGGAATTAGGTTTATATCTAAGTCTAGCTGCGTGTGTTGTTCCTAATTGCACTTCCAAACATGAAGGTGTTGATTCTACTTCTATTTCTATTTCTATTGTATGCTAAGATTAAAGCTAAGTACAATATTTTTGATGTTGGTTTTCAAGTGTTTAAAAGGACTGGGGTAGTGACTTTCGCCTAGGTAGACATCTAACGGGTAGTAAGAATCTAGGGCAAGCTTGATTAATTTGGGATCATAATATAGCCATCACACCCAAGTACTCACTTTATATCTCTCGATAGTTTGAGTGATTTAGCCCATCACACCCAACTAGGTATTCATGCAAGTCATGTATTATTAGCTCAAGTCGGGTATTACTATCTCTAGGTTTAACCCTTTAATTGGGGCTATCAATTTCTTGAGTTCACCCCAATTCCTTGTTAACCTAGTTTTCCCAAACTTAATCCTTCTTTCTCAAGAAGAGACCAAATCATAAAGGCATGAATCAGTGTTTGCAACCACTAATTCTATAATTCTAGCAAGAACTAGGCTAAATATCACTAACCCATAAACATTCAAGCCCTAAAATTCAAGACCCATTAAATACCCACACTAGGGTTGAGTCACAACCCTAGCTATGGGTCTAGCAACTCATAATAATAGCAGAAATCAAAGATAAAGAGAAGATATAATCTATAATACTAAATTATAAGATGAAAATCTAATGTTGTAATGTAAATCTTGTACAAAATTGCCGAAAAACGAAAACCTAGCCATCTCAAGTACTCAGCAAAAACATAATATAACCTAAAATTGACAAAAGATCTATTTATACTAAGCTGAAATTTCCGGACAAAAATACTCCTTCGGAAGTTTCGCGGCCGCGTAATTCTGACCGCGGCCGCACACTTGCTTTTGCGGCCGCGTAATTCTTATGGCGGTCCGCGTTTCTTCACATTTGGACCTGGGTTGAACCTTGTTTCGCGGACCGCATCCGCGTGAGAGACTTTCGCGGCCGCGTAAGTTTTCTGCGGATTGCCCTTCTTATTTTATCTTGGATTATGCACTCTCTGAACCTTAGCAATCGCGGTCCGCAAAATTCCCATCACGGTCGCGCTGATACTTTTGCGGCCACATCTTCTTGTCGCGGTCTGCATTCCTAGTTGTGTCCAAAAAACCATATCTATGATTCTTCATATCGCGGAGCGCGAAATAATGGCCGCGTCCGCGTTGATACTTTCGCGGCCGCACTATTTTGTCGCGGTCCGCGTTCCATACCTCTTGGCCCACTTTTGGTTTTTGTTCAATGTTTGACTCCTTTATGAGTTGATTATGGCTCCTTTGGCTCATTTTAAACAATCCCTGCAAGCAAGCATATTAAGTTAGTTTTAGGAATACCTTCACGCATTTTTGGCCCAAAACACAACTAAAGGAGAGCAATTAATAGGCTAAAATCCCTACTTATCACCAAGTCTGCGATCGCAAAACTGATCTGCGGACCGTAGATCTGCCGCGGAGTGAAGCAGAAACCTGAGCTGATTTTGGGACCAATATGCGGTCCATTTAAGGCCGCATAATCATTTCACGGGCTGCGCAATCCATCGCAAATTCCACATAAAACTTTTCGGAGGGATGTTCTGCGACTCATTATGCGACTGTAGAATAAGTCTGCGGACCGCAAATCAGTCGTAGAGTGAAGCAGAAAATGCTAGTTCTGGAGGGCCATTATGCGGTCGCATATGCGACCAAAGATTTGCATCTGGGCTTCATAGTTTTAAATTTTTGAACCCGACCCCATTCTTATAAAACAACCTTAGGGATCATTTTAGAAGGTTAAAACTTACAATTTTAGAGAGAGGGAGTGCCATAGAGTGAGAGGGGAAGTTCCTAAACTCATTATTCATCAATTCTTGCTCAAAGTTGAAGAATTTGCAAGACGAATTCACCAGGTCTTCATTCTAGAGGTAAGGTTCTACTCCATAGTCCTCAATTTTGTGATTTTTTACTGAAAATAGGCAATAAGCCAAGCAATTCTTGGGTGTGGGAGTTATTTATTTTACATGCATGTACCATGAAGGGTAGTGAGAATATTGTTGAGCTCTTTTGAGTAAACTTTGGGTGATGGGATGAAAGAATCCACCATAAGAGGACCTTGAAACCTTAAAGTACACCTAGTGTTTGATAAAATGCTCAAGTGAGCTGAAACTATGAAATCCTTCCTAATTTGTGTTCAATTTTACTATATCTCTAAATAGATCGAAGTAGCTAAGATTTTCAGAGCATTGTAGTAGTTTAAAAGCTCAAGGTGAGGTATGTTGGCAAAACTCTTCCCTTAGAATTTACCGCACAATATCTTTGTAAGTCTCGGGATGCTTATTATAAATTGATTAATTCGAATAAGTTGTGTGTCAAAGTAAGTATGCGTTCAATCTGTACCCTAAATATTCTTGTTATGTTGAGTTACCATTTGAGAATTTGGTTGAAGTATGGGATGTGTGGCATTGTGTTGTGATTTAAAAACGTGTTTCTAATGAAAGTTATCATGTCAATTGTGTAATAAATCACATGTGCCTAAGACCCTAAATTGCCCAAATATGTCTTTAAAATCTTGATTTGAAAGGCCTTGTTGTCGAGTATCCACAATGGTATTTGAAAGTAAAAGAAGAGAGCATGAAATATGATGTGCGGCCACGTGCCAAAAATTGTATTGCATTATGGCCAATGGTGCAAATGAAATGAATGACATGTAAAAGAATATGAAATGAGTGATAAATCCTTTTATTAATAAATTCTTTGGGAGTATCGTTTAATCACCGAGGAAGGGTAGGTCAATATAACCTAACCCCGAAACTACGCGTGCCGGAGTAGGAGTAATTGAGGGGTAAATCCCCGTGTCAATGTGATGGGTTTGTTTCCCCTTAAATGGGATGATAGTGATGTGTTGAGATGTTTCCCCTTTAATGGGATGTGATTATTGCTAGAAAGAAGTGATGTCGACCAACATGACATTGTGGTGAGACAGCTTAGCCGATCGGGCGGAGATCGGATGCCATGTCGCGCACATGGTGGTATTGTGAGTGGATTTCTCGGGGTGAGACGTCTTAGTCGATCGGGTAGAGATCAGAATTCGTGCTAAAAGACTGTGGTATATCGTTGCTAAAGGTCTCCCAATTTAAAATATCGAACTTGCTTGAAATTTACCTTTCCCCTAACATGAAGCTTTGTTACTATTTGAGTCTCTTAATGATTTCATATTTCTTTCTCCCTTTATTGTTACTCGTTCTATTGAGAGGGTGTTTAGCTTTACATGCAAGTACTATTCCATATGTACTAACATCCATTTTGCCGGGGGTGTTACATCTTTAATGGATGTAGGTGGTTCCATAGCAAGTAGTGTTGATCCGTGATAGCACCATAACCTCTCCTCAATTGACTTGGTGAGCCCCACTGCACTTTGGGGTCCTGCATCTCTTATACTTTGTACATAGAATGTTGAGGTATACCCGGGGACTTGTTGCCGGCACTGTCTTAGCACTCTTTGGTTATGTTAGAGGCTCCGTAGACATAGTGTGGGTTGCCGACACTGTCTTAGCACTCTTTGAACTTTACTTATTGTAATTTTACCATCTGTTCCGCTTTCACTATGAATGTATAATGTATTGATATGGGAACTTGTTAACGACGTAACTAATGGAAATTAACTAGTGTTATTCACATGACCTCTTACTCTCTAGATAATGAAATGTATTCATCTCTTTAATCATGGGTGAGTTGGGTAGACGACATGGTGTAGGCTTACTTGACCTGGGTAACGCTGTGGAGCATCGGTCGTTCTTCCCAAGGTCGAGGCGTGACAAGCTTGGTATGAGAGCCTAATGTTTTAAAGTGTCCTAGGATGTCTTAGAGCTGTGTCTAGTAGAGTCCTTCTTATCGGTGTGTTGTTGACAACATCTATAATTAGGAGGCTACTTGGACATTTAGGAATAATACCCTTCTTTGATATTGTAGATCGTGCAATAGAGATGATTGTAAGACTGTTCCTCCTCTAACTCGTGCATTCCTCTAATTTTCAGTACATGATGCCTAGGAAGAAAACAAGAACTGGTCAAGGATACAATGCCACCCCAGGAGTGGTAGTTGATTCTTTACCTGATGATGCGGGTAAGTGGCCGAGGGGTGAGAGAATTCCCCCAACTACTACACTGCCTGATTCTACTACTCCTGATCAGACCACACCTATCTCTACACCTACTGAGTGTGCAACTATTCCAACTCCGACTGATATCCCAGTTCCACCTCCAGCCCCAGCTTCCGATTCCGGTGTATCTGACGGGGATCTCAGGGGAGGCATACAGATGATGGCTCAGATAGTGGCTTCCCAGGCCTAGAGATCAAATGTTACATCCACTTCTTCTAGTCAGCCAGGGGATTCTGCCAGTTCTAGGGTGAACGGATTTCTCCAGTTGGATCCTCCAGTGTTCACAGGTACTGATCCTGAGGAGGACCCCCAGGATTTTATTGACGAGATGCACAAGACCCTCCGAGTTATGTGTGCTACTGAGACAGAGGGAGTGGAGTTGGCCTCCTACCGCCTAAAATTGGTGGCCTATTCTTGGTTTGAGATGTGAGAGGACTCCCGTGAGGAGGGGAGCCCTCCGACGAGGTAGAGAGAGTTTGTCGATGCTTTCATTGATCATTTCTTGCCTGCTGAGACTAAGGTAGCCAGTGCCACCGAGTTCGAGAGCCTAAAACAAGGTAGCATGAGTGTATGGGAGTATTATATGAGATTCACGCACCTGTCCAAATATGCCATCTACATGTTGCCTACTATGGAGGCTAGAGTGCTCCGATTTGTGCAGGGCCTAAGCCCCTTAGTTATTAATGAGGCCGCTATAGCTGCCTTGAATTCTGACATGAACTATGGTAAGATGGAGGCATTTTCTCAATCCATAGAGACCCGCAAATTGAAGATTAGAATATAGCTAGAGGGAAGTAACAAGGCCCGGTCCGCGGGAAACTTTGGTGGTTCTTCTAGTGGTGGTGGTGGTAGGTCAGCATTCCGGGCAAGGTCGTTAGGGCCCTCCAAGTCTTTCCATCAGTCTTCGGTCAGTGCACATCAATTGGGGCCCAGTCAGCAATAGGGGAGCCATTTTAGGCCCAGCAAGGGCAACAGGTGATCCTACCAGCAAGGTCGGTTTGGTGGGAGATTTCAATAGCAGCGGAGGCCGCCATGCCCTAAGTGTGGGAAGATGCACTTTGGGCATGTTTCATGGACCAACCTGTATGCTTTGAGTGTGGTATGAGGCGTCATATTCAGAGGGAATATAGTTCGTCTCACCAGAGCATGGGCAGGGGTACAGCACAACCAGCCAGTTCTGAAGCTACTACATCCGCAACACCTCCTCTGGCTCGAGGCAATCCAGCACCCGTAGGGCATGGTGCAGCTAGGGGTGGTACACAGAGTTCGGAAAGACCTAGCCGTTTCTATGATATGAAGGGTCGCCATAGTTTAGAGGCTTCTCTATATGTCGTCACAGGTATATTGACTGTCAAATCTCATGATGTGTATGCTCTTATTGATCCTAGTTCCACCTTGTCCTATGTCACTCCCTATGTTGCTATGAAATTTGGAAGAGAACCGGAATCTCTTCATGAGCCGTTCTCTGTATCTACTCCGGTTGGTTAGTCTATTATGGTCGTGCGAGTTTGTAGAGACTGTGTTTTCACGGTGTGTGGTCGGTAAACCATGGCCGATCTTATTGAATTAGGGATGGTTGATTTTGACGTAATCATAGGGATGGACTGGATTTATTCATGTTTTACTAAGCTTGATTGCCGAACTAGAACCGTTAGATTTGAATTTCCAAATGAGCTAGTTGTTGATTGGAAGGGGGATGATGTGGTGCCCAAGGGTAGGTTTATTTCTTACCTTAAGGCCGCCAAGATGATCAACAAGGGGTGTATTTATCATTTGGTCCTGGTTACAGACATCGACGCTGAGGCACCTACCCTTGAGTTTGTACCAGTTGTGAATGAATTTTCGGAGGTCTTTCCTGATGAATTCCCTGGGATCCCGCCAAACAGGGAGATTGATTTTGGGATTTATGTGATGCCATGCACGCAACCTATATCTATTCCACCTTACAGAATGGCACCAGCAGAGTTGAAGGAGCTAAAGGAACAATTAAAGGATTTGTTAGAGAAGGGTTTCATCCGGCCGAGTGTGTCGCCTTGGGGTGCACTGGTTCTCTTCATAAGGAATAAAGATGGGTCACTGAGAATGTGATTATCGGCAGCTCAACAAGGTCACAATCAAGAATAAGTGCCCGCTACCAGGAATAGATGACTTGTTCGATCAATTGCAGGGTGCTAAGTATTTTTCCATAATTGAAAATCAGGGAGCAGGATATTTCGAAAACAACTTTTAGAACTCGGTATGGGTACTTTGAATTTCTGGTAATGTCTTTTGGACTAACAAACGCCCCAACAACTTTCATGAATCTTATGAACTAAGTTTTCAAACCGTTCCTTGAATCTTTTGTGATAGTGTTTATTGACGATATCCTTATATATTCACAAAGTCGAGACGACCATGCCAATCACCTCAGGGAAGCTCTATAGACTCTACGTCAGCACCAGTTGTATCTGAAGTTTTTGAAATATGAATTTTGGCTTAAATCTGTTGCGTTTTTGGGTCATGTCTTCTCCAGAGAAGGAATTAAGGTTGATCCTCGGAAGATTACAGCTGTGAAGAATAGGCCTAGACCTACAACTCCAACTAAAATTTGCAGTTTCTTGGGCTTAGCAGGGTATTATAGGAAATTTGTGGAGGGATTCTCCACTCTTGCTTCTCCATTGACTAAGTTGATGTACAAGACAGCAAAGTTCCAATGCTCAGATTCTTGTGAAAGGAGCTTCCAGGAGTTGAAATCAAGATTAACTACGACACCGATATTGACCCTACTAGAGGGTACAAATGGGTTTGTGGTATATTGTGATGCTTCAAGAATGAGACTTGGGTGTGTGTTAATGCAACATGGCACGGTGATAGATTATGCTTCTAGGAAACTCAAGAATCACAAAAAGAACTATTCAACACATGACTTAGAGCTTGCGGCGGTGGTATTTGCATTGAAGATTTGGTGTCATTATTTGTATGGGGTCCATGTGGATATATTCAAGGACCATAAGAGCCTTCAATACATTTTCAAGCAGAAGGAATTGAATTTGAGGCAGAAAAGATGGATTGAGTTACTCAAGGATTACGACATCGATATTTTGTATCATCCGGGGAAGGCTAATGTTGTAGCGAATGCTCTTAGCCGGAAATCTATGGGCAGTTTGGCTAACTTGGAGGCATATCGTTGGCCAAGAAGGTTCACCGGTTGGCTAGATTGGGAGTTCGTCTTGCGGATTCTAGTGAATGAGGAGTGATTGTGCAAAATAGGGCTGAATTATCGCTTGTTGTGGAAGTCTAAGGTAAAGCAGTACAACGACCCATTGTTGGTACAATTGAAGGAGAGGACTCATAAACATAAGACCATGGCCTTTTCTCTTGGCATGGATGATGGTACACTAAGGTACTAAGGGCGACTATGTGTACCAGATGTTGATGGTCTCCGGGAAAGAATCATAACCGAGGCTCACACTTCCAGGCATTCTGTGCATCCGAGCTCTACAAAGATGTACCATGATCTTAAAGAAGTCTAATGGTGGAATGATATGAAGATGAATGTAGCGAACTTTATGGCAAGATGTCCAAATTATCAATAAGTAAAGGCCGAGCATCAAAGGCCGGGTGGGTTGGCCCAGAAAATAGAAATTCCGATGTGGAAATGAGAGATGATCAATATGGATTTTTTGGTAGGACTACCTCGCACTCCTCGCAAGTTCGACTCGATTTGGGTGACTGTTAAGTCTACCGACACAGCGGAGAAGTATGCTCAATTGTATATCAAGGAAGTAGTCAAGCTGCATGGCACTCCAGTTTCCATCATTTCTGATCAGGGGGCACAATTCACAGCTAACTTTTGGAAGAAGTTTCAGCAAGGGTTGGGCACGCAGGTAAATCTAGTACAACTTTCCATCCACAGACCGACGGGCAAGCGGAGCAGACTATTCTGACGCTCGAGGATATGTTGCGCGCTTATGTTCTTGACTTCAAAGTTATCTGGGATGATCATTTGCCGCTCATAGAATTTGTCTACAATTATAGTTATCATGCTAGCATTCAGATGGCAACGTTCGAGGCTTTATACGGTAAGAGATGTAGATCTCCCATCGGATGGTTTGAGGATGGGGAGGCAGAGTTGATAGGTCCAGATCTCGTGCATCAGGCTATGGAGAATGTTAAGACCATTAAGGAGCCCAAAGTCATCAGAAGTCTTATTCAAATGTGCATCGTAGGGGTTTGGAGTTCCAAGAGGATGATTGGGTTTTCCTGAAGGTTTTTCCATGTAGGGGGTAATACGGTTTGGTAAGAAAGGGAAATTGAGTCCAAGGTATGTTGGACCGTACAAAATAATTCAGAGGGTCGGTCAGGTGACTTACAGGATAGAAATACGTCCAGAAATATCCTTAGAGCACCCTGTGTTTCATGTGTCCATGTTGAAGAAGGTGGTTGAAGATCCGTCGCTTATTGTTCTGATTGAGACTATAAAGGTTAATGAAGAGTTGACTTATGAAGAAATTCCATTGCCATTCTTGATAGGCAAGTTCAGAAGTTGAGAAATTAAGAGATTGCATCCGTGAAAGTGTTATGGCGAAACCAACAGGTTGAAGAGGCCACCTGGGATGCCGAGGAAGAGATGAAGAATAAGTACCCTAATTTATTTGAATAGCTCATATTAGGAATAGTCCATCTTGGTAATGCAATGTTTATGGCGTTGTTGCCGGTCTTATTTCCATATTGTTTTACATCGTTATGTTGTGGTTATGCTGTTCGGATTGGGTTCAGGAATTCTCTGACAGGTGGATAGGCCCAATTACAGGGCAAACGCTGCCAAAAATTTTGGAAACTTAGGGAGTTAGTCAAAAATTGGGGACTGTTGGGGTGTGAAATAATGGCTAAATCATTGCGGATGCTAATGGCAGATTCTGACCCTCATTCGAGGGCGAATGATCTTAAACGGGGGAGGATGTATGGCCCCGTAAAATCTTACCAAAAACCTTGTGTTCCGTAGTGCCGAGGTGGACTTATGTGTTAACGATTGTAGGAGTGAAGCAGAAACCTGAGCTAATTTTGGGACCAATATGCGGTCCATTCTGCGGCCGCATAATCATTTCATGGGACGTGCAATCCATCGCAAATCCCACATAAAAATTGCCGGAGGGATGTTCTGCGGAGCATTATGCGACCACAGAATAAGTCTGCGGATCGCAAACCGGTCGCAGAGTGAAGCAGAAAATGCCATTTCCGGAGGGCCATTATGTGGCCCATTTTGCGGACCACAGAAGCTTTATGCGGTCGCATATCTGACCGCAGATTTGCATTGGGGCTTCAATTTTTTTTATTTTTGAACCCGACCCCATTCTTATAAAAGAACCTTAGGGATCATTTTAGAATGTTAAAACTTACATTTATAGAGAGAGGGAGTGCCATTGAGTGAGAGGGGGGAGTTACTAATCTCATCATTCATCAATTCTTGCTCAAAGTTGAAGAATTTGCAAGAAGAATTCACTAGGTCTTCATTCTAGAGGTAAGGTTCTACTCCATATCCCTCAATTTTGTGATTTTAACAAAAAATAGGTAATAAGCCAAGTAAATTCTGTTACAACCTGTACTTTAATATTACGATGAGTCGTAGTAAACCATATGAGCTTGAAAGGATTAAGACCCGTAAGTATCTAAACACGCAGGTACTAAAATATAAAATCCGCGATTCTATTACTTTGTTTGACAAGCACAAAAAGGATGTGCATCTAATATCTGATGGCTAGGAAATCTTCATCTCAAGAAAATCTGGTTTTAGAAAACCATTTACTGTCCTTAGATAATCAGCCCACGGTTTTGGATAGTTCTACCTGTAATAAAAAAAAATTAAAAACAATTATGAAAAATGAATGGAAAACTCTTTAGCTTTGAAAGACACGTCTGACCATAAGGTGGTGTCTATTACAAACAAAGCCAACTGTGGAAATATTATTAATAATAATTTGGAGGCTTCAGTTAAGACAAAAACTACCTACTCTCCCACTGTTATGTGTAAAATTAGTGGCTATTACGTGGCTAATGAAGAAGCTTCCAATGATGACTCTCCTAGTATTGAGTATTTAAAAAAATAATGCTAAAGATACTAATATGGAAAGAACTAATATTACCACTACTTGTAAGTATCCTCAAAACATCAATAATATTCAGACTACTAGTTGCTTCACTAGCAATACTAATACCTCTGCACACTTGGAAGATTCAACTCCCCAACTGTCCATGGAAGAACCTCTTATAGCCTTACTTAATTCGAATACGCAATCACAACCAATTACAATGCAAATAGACTCTATATGTACTGAACGCCTTGTCCCGGAATCACTTGTGCACTCCAATCCCTCCAGTGACATTATAAAATCTCAAGAAAATGTCAAGAACAACGTAACTTTTGAATGTGAGAAGTCTGAAACTAATCAGAATCCTTATCTACTCCTTGAGAAGCCAGAACATTTGAACAACCATGACAAATCATTCACTCTACAAGCTTCTAATGAACACACCCATTGTGTCCACAACTCCATTACCTCCTCCACATCATCACCCTCCGGACCAAATAGCACCTCCCAAACAGTAAGAACTAGAAGCAGGGAGGAGAGGAGGAGTCCTAGAGGAGCTAATCAACTAGCTAAGGGAATCATACACAGAATACGTGAACCTTTATGAGATTTTGTAAATATAAGAGAGTACTGTATACGGTCGAAATAGGCCTTCCTACGTTCGATCGAGTTCGAGTGTTAAGAAGTCGGAATGAGATTTTGGGAGTGAGCTCTGAGGTAGGTACTAACGAACTTCGAGACCGAAGGTCGCTCGAGGAGGCGGCTCGATAATCCTATCGAGCCCGTGACCGAATCGATTTGCAAGGCACTGCTTCGAGGTCGGAAATGCGCGACACCCATGTCGAAGGTCGAACTCGATCCAAGACCGAAGGGCCCGACCCGGTAACGAGTTCGAGCTAGTATCGAGCTCACAGACAAGAGCCGTTGCAACCACACCAACAAAGAGAATCTTGACGGGAATCAAGGAAGAGACAAGTCATCATGGGTCTTCCACTACATATTTTATTTTATTATTTTTTGGTAATGACCCTCTTCTATAAAAGGGGGAATCCTTGTAAGCTAGAGAGGGAACATAAAAAAAAAAAGAATACTTTCTCTAGATATTGATAATAATCCCCTTGTGCTTGTTTTACTTATTCATTCTTTTTGCTTATTATTTTCGTTCTTATAGTCAACAATACACATATTTCCATTTCTCTACGCGATTTATATCAAATTGTATCGCATATCCTTAGAACCATTCACAAATCTAACATTATCCGATTTTTTCGGTAAATAGTTTGGCGCCCACCGTGGGACTAAGGGTAACAGTGATTGTTTGATATAAACCTAAAGTACACGCCAGTTTGAAACTTCAAATCAGCAATGGCTTCACTTATCGACCACGAAGCCGACCTTCAAGATGAAACCACTAACTTGGCACCCGGAGCCGGAAGGCCACTCGATGACGGCGCTGAGGCTCGAATCGAGGCACCCGAAATTCGAGCCGAAGTATCATTGGATGTCAATTCACAAATAGCTCTAGAGACGAATCAGCGTTCCGAGCCGGAAAGGAGCATTCAGGGTGGTACTCGATCCGTAGCTCAAGACACCCATAACGTGGAGGAGATCGGAGTCAGCTTACGGATGAACTTCGAGATTTTACAAGCCCAGCAAATAGCGATAGCTCAGTTGTAGAGCCAAACTCAGGTACAAAGCATGCCGGAGCACAATCCGCTTCGAGAAGTCGCCCACAGAACGGAACCAGCCATAGAGAAGCCAAATGAGCAAGAATCGGGGACTACTCCCGAAATTACTAAATTGCTCGAGGAACTCACAAAATGAGTCGAAGCCAACGATAAAAAAGTAGAAACATATAATTCCAGGGTCGACCAGATCCCGGGGGATCCACCAATGATAAAAGGGCTAGATTCGAAAAAATTCATTCAAAAGCCTTTTCCCTCGAGTGCAACCCCAAAACCAATCCCCAAAAAATTTTGTATGCCCGAAATACCCAAATATAACGGAACGACCGACCCCAACGAGCACATCACTTCTTACACGTATGCCATCAAGTGCAATGATTTGGAAGATGATGAGATCGAATCTGTATTATTAAAAAAATTTGGTGAAACCCCGTCAAAAGGGGCAATGATATGATATCATAATTTATCATCTAACTCCATTGATTTTTTTGCTATGCTTGTAGATTGCTTCGTAAAAGCTCATGCCGGAGCCATAAAGGTCGAAACCAGAAAGTTGGACCTGTTCAAGGTAATGCAAAAGGATAACGAGATGCTAAGGGAGTTCGTAGCTCGTTTTCAAATGGAACGAATGGATCTGCCACCAGTCACAGATGATTGGGTTGTTCAAGCTTTCACTCAAGGTCTAAATGAGCGGAGCTCGAGGGCTTCGCGGCGGCTGAGGCAAAATCTGATCGAGTACCCAGCTATTACTTGGACCGATGTGCACAATCGATATCAATCCAATATAAGAGTCGAAGATGACCAGTTGACTTCTAGGACCATTACGAAAAAGCAAAAGTCGACCAGAGATCGATACCAGCCATATAGCGGAAACGATACTACTGCTGAGTATCCGTGGCCTCTTTAAAATCAACTTCGTACACAGGAAGGCTTTATCATTGAACGCATCTGTGATGATTATCAAGTTCGATGCAAAGTAAATTAGTTCATTATTTCATGACAAATAGTGTCTCAACGGGAAACGTTGTAAGGGCTAAACGGTCAACACGAACCATGCTTATATAGTTGGCCCGATCCCTGACGCAAAACATGAACCCATGTATAATGACCTGCAAAGAACGCTCTCCTCCTTACCGATATTCTATGTTCAAGATTTATTATGCAAAAATGATCGAGTTAGAATCATTCACTCGATTGCCAAGCCTACGGGCCACCTTTATTTCGAGTTCGAGCAATCACTCACTCGACCATTAAGCCTACGGGCTACTTTAACTATTACGCCTGCGGGCTACATTGCATCAAGTTCGAATCATTCACTCGACTACTAAGCCTACGGGCTACCTTTATTTTGAGTTCGAGCCATCACTCGCTCGACTATTACGCCTACGAGCTACATTATTTCGAGCAAAACTACTCATTTCTTTGAATTAAAACAAACACTTGACTATTTAAGCTGAAGGATGCTCGAGCCCGATAAAGAAAATGGGACTACCCACGAGGCCCGAAGGAAACAGAGATTTGAAAGCATGTCTATATTTTTGTATTGTGTACAAACTGATTATGTTTTTTCTCTGAGATATTATTGTCCTTTTTCCTGTCATACTTGTACTATTATAATTTGGATTTGGACTGTTCCTGTCTGAGCTCGTCACTGCTTTCAGACCAAGGTTAGTCCTATTACTTATTCAGTACATTGGGTCGGTTGTACTCATACTACACTCCGCACTTCTTGTGAAGACCCAAATACTTTCGGGCAAGGAGGTTGCTAGATTTGGAGCTTCATCTGTTCGGAGAGTATTGACGTTGCTGCCTTGGCGTTCGCAGACCTCGACTCTCATTTTTTTTAGTTTATTAGCATTGTTCTATCTTTTTAGACAGTGATTTTAGCAGTTAGACTATATTTTCATTTAGATGCTCATGTACTCAGTGACAAACGAATTTTGGGAATGTTTTATTTTGGGAATGTTTCATTTAGACCTCGACCCATGTTAAACCAGTTTTATTTTGTTTTCAATTTTAAAATGCATAGTTATTTGTGGTTGTCGGCTTGCCTAGTACTCTGATAGGCGCCATCAAGACATGTTGAGTTTTGGGTCATGACAGTACAGTAACGAATTCGGTGAGATAAGGTGGGATTTATACGCGTGTTTAGTAGAGTGTAGGTTACATATGTCTCACGAGTCATGACCAGGTTTAGTAGAGTCTTGGGGAGCAGTTCAGAGACGTCTCTACTTATCTTCGAGAGGCTACCGAACCCTTAGGTAAAACATCAATTTCTTGTATTCATGTCGTGTAAATTTGTTGATTCCGGAAATTAAACTTCTGCTATTTTATTCTTTCACAAATGGTAAGGACACATGCTACCGGATCAGGCGAATGGCCACCAGTACTACCAGCTAGGGCCACAAGAGACCAATTCATCATAGAGGCTGGGGTGCAACTCATACAGCAGCCAGAGCAACACATGTAGATCCACCAGTTGAGCTCGGGAGCAAATTCCAGATGTGGTTGAGCCGGTGGGACTAGCTGAGGCACCAGCTATGCCCATTGGCCTAAATACTGATTGTATATACTAGCATTGCTAAGGTGATTTTAGTTCCAGCAATGCCAATCACTTCTCAGGCTTGGGGAGGTGCACAGACTCCCGCCGCCCGTACTCCAGAGTAGGTGGTTTAGGTACTTCAGACACCAAGGGTACTACCAGCCCAGCCGGTAGCCGCTGATCAGGCCTAGATGGGTCTCCCTGTGAGTGACGAGGAGCAAAATAGGCTAGAGAGGTTTGTGAGGCTCAGTCCTCCAATATTTAGTAGGGCTGAGTCAGAGGATGCTTAGGACTTCTTGGACATGTGCCAGCAGATTCTTTGCACAACGGTATTTTGGAGACTAGTGGAGTCTCATTTACTACTTTTCAGCTATTGGGGGCAGCCTTCAGATGGTGGGAGGCCTATGAGTTGAGCAGGCCAGCTGGTGCTGCACCACTAACATGGCATGAGTTCTCCGTTCTCTTCTTGGAGAAGTTTATTCCACAGACCTACATGGAGGAGTTGTGCAGGATGTTTGAGCAGCTGCTCCAGGAGGGTATGTCCGTGACCTAGTCTGAGATGGGGTTTTCAGAGATGGCTCATCACGCGATCTAGTTGGTTCCCACAGAGAGTATTAGGAGGTTTACTGACGGCCTCAACTATGGACTGTACATTGTTATAACCCGAGTGGATATATGCGGGCTCAAAGACGCAAAACAGTTATTTGGAAACTCTTTCAAGCAAATGTGCATTCCCCCTTTTATCTTGACAGAATAATCCCCCCTCCCTTTTTTTAATCTTTGGAGTGATTAAACCTATTTTTCGAAATTGGTTAGGTAAAGAAGGAGAATTCAAGATTCTTGAGTCTAGAGAAGAACAAACAAAAAGAGAAGAGAAAAAGGAAAAGGACAAAAAAAGGGAGAACAAAAGAAAGGAAAAAGCACAGATAGAGATAGCAGAAGCTTGGGATACAATTCCTTTTGTGAAAATAATAAGAGGTTACATGTTAATAACTCAATCAATTCTTCGAAAATATATTGTATTACTTCAATTGATAATAGCCAAAAATCTCGAGCATATGTTATTCTTGCAATTTCCTTAATGGTCTGAAGAAAATTTGAATTAGGTGCTAGGTTCGACGAGGTGGTTGATATTGCGAGGTAGCTAGAGCAGGTCCGTAGTCAAGAGCGTGAGGAGATGGGGTCCAAGAGGCCTCGTGGTACCGGTGGTTTCAACGGTGTATCTTTCGGAGGACAGTCCCACCATTGCAGGGGTCATCCTTATAGGCCCACGTAGATGGCTTGTCCTGTTCATCGTGGTGCATCAGCTAGCCATGGTTCATATAGTGCTCATTTGTGCCAGTCGTCTCTTAGTGCCCTACTAGCATAGATTTCATCTCGTGCTCCATCAGTTCAGGGTTCATCTTTGCCAGGCCCCCTAGTAGTTATTCTGGTTCTCGGGATCCGCTTCAGTTCCTACCACCATTGTCAAAGCGAGGTTGATTTGAGTGTTGAGAGTTTGGTCATGTGAAGAGGTATTGTCCCCGTCTCTTGGGAGGTCTAGTTTAGTAGAGGAGTCAGCTGCGACTTCCACACTAGTTACTTCACTACCCGCGCAGCTAGCTTAAGGTGAGGCCCAGGTAGCTAGAGGTTTCCCTAGAGGGGGAGGCCGATTATGTGGCGGTCAAGCTCGATTATATGCTTTCCCTTCCCGGCCAGAGGCTGTTGCTTCAGACGTAGTGATCACAGGTATGTCTTAGTATGCAACAGGGATGCTTCTATATTATTTGATGCTGGATCCACTTACTCGTATATATAATCATAATTTGCTCGTTATTTGGATATGGCCCGTGAGTCCCTAGTTATGCATGTTCATGTATCTACATTGGTGGGCGATTCTATTGTTATGGACCATGTGTATCGGTCGTATATTGTGGCCATTGGGGGATTGGAGATGAGATTTGATCTCTTATTGCTTAGTACGATTGATTTTGATATGATTCTGGGTATGGATTGGTTTTCCCCATGTTATGCTATTATGGATTGTCACGTTAAGACCGTGATGTTGGCGATACCGGGGTTACCTAGGATCAAATGTACATGTTCTCTAGGCTATGTCCCCATCAGGGTGATTTCATATCTGAAGGCCCAATGGATGGTTGGGAAGGGGCGCTTGTCATATTTAGTTTTTGTCAGAGATGTTGGTGCTAATACAACTACTATTGATTCTGTTTCGGAAGTGTGAGACTTTCTGGATGTGTTTCCTGCAGACCTGCTAGGCATGCCACCTGACAGGGATATTGATTTTAGTATTGACTTGATGTCGGGCACACATCCTATTTCTATTCCTCCGTACCGTATAGCACTAGTAGAGTTGAAGGAATTGAAAGGAAGCTTCAAGAGCGTCTTAATAAGGGGTTCACGAGGCCTAGCGTGTCACCTTGGGGTGCACCGATTCTGTTTGTGAAGAAGAAAGATGGTACTATGTGGATATGCATTGACTATAGATAGTTGAACAAAGTTATAATTAAGAACAAGTATCCTTTGCCGCGCATTGATGACTTATTTGACCAGTTTTAGGGATCTTGATGGTTCTTTAAGATTGATTTTTGGTATGGGCATCACCAGTTGAAGATTCAGGACTCAAATATTCTGAAGACGGCATTCAGGACTCGTTATTGTCATTATAAGTTCCTTGTGATGTCTTTTGGGCTGACCAATGCCCCAGCAGCACTCATGCATCTGATAAACAGTGTGTTCCGGTCATATTGTTACATCCCGTACTTTTGTACGTTGGATTTGTCGTAAGATAATTGATATAAGTTCAAGGACAAGATTATTTTTGAGATTATAAGTATTTATGCTATTTATAACAATTGATAAGTAAAGTCGTGAAGGTCAGAGGGTAAACGAATTGAAGAAAATGAATTTCGTCGAAGTTTGATATTTTGGGATGAAATACGGTCCAAGCTATAATACCCTGTATTTATGGACTGGTGTTATACCACATGACCATGATAGTAAGGTATATGAAGTATATTAGTATTTAAGTAAATTGAGTGCTAGAATTAATTTTGTGGATAATTTGCTAATTATTTAGTTATATGTGGGATAAAGTAAGTATTAAACAAAAGAATAAGTATAAAATTGGCATGTCCACATGGTGCCATGGAAATGATGTAATATATGACTAATGTCCTTTACAGGATCTATGAGTTGTCACTTGGAATAAGTTAGTGGTATAGTAATATAATGAAGAGGTGAGTGGACCCCACATACCATGATGGATAAAACACTTTCTTTAGTCTTCTTATTAGGAGCAATTGCAGCAAATATGACCCCTTATCACTTTAGTTAAATGTGGTGCTTCATAAATAAAACTAGGGAGCAGGAACTTTGGTTCCTTCATTTCACGAGATGTAGAAATATTTGAAGCAACCTTTTATCTTTGGAAATTATGCATAGCACAAATACAACATCAAATGGATAGTAATCTTTCTCAAAGACTATATACGGGTTTTGCGCATCGCCTCGATTTCGTTGTTCTGTTTTGGCGCGTTGGTTAATCTGGGCTTTCTTCGATGTGAAGTAAGGTGGAATAAGAGTATTTCTTGGAAAATAAGGTAATAATTTTCTTATCCTTGGTATATTTAAATTCGTCTAGGTCATAGCTAAATTTTGGGATGAGAATTAGGGAGTTAATAGAGGGAAATCGTATTTTAACGTTGTTGTTGTTATTGTTGTATCGACTATTTGGTAATTTTCTAAGTTGTGTTGTGGCTGGAAACTTTTGGAGTAAATCGGGTATATAGTTGGTGTAGTCATTGATATGTGTTTTGAAGGAAAGAAAAGATTGGAGAAGTATGGTTGATAATTGTACCCGAGCTTTCCGCTCATTGTACCGTTGTTTGGGTTGTAAAACTGGTTATAGGACTTGCAAGTTGTGTTGTTGTAGTACCTTGCCTATGGTAGGATTGAGGGAATTATAAGATCAGGGGAAAATACTGTCCATTTCGTTTTAGTATAGGTTATCTTCCGTTATGCGATTAAGAGAATTGTTCGTATGGTTGACAATAGTATTATTCTTGTTATCATATAGATCAGTAGGGCAGTCATGCATTTATAACCGTGTTATGGCCGGTCGGGCAGTCATGTATTTACCATCGCGCTACAGATGGTCGGGCAGTCATACATTTACCACCATGCGACGACCGATAAGACAGTTACCATTGATCAGTTGGGCAGTCATGTTATGATATGGAATATAGTTCCAAAGAGAGGAATTATATATATAAGTATAATTAGTATGCATATATGATGGCACTTCAGAGGTTTAGGTTAATTATTATATCTCTCTCATTAATGTTGACTTATTGTTATGTTTCAGTTCTGCCTTACATGCTCGGTACTTTATTCATACCGACGTCATTTTTAGTGTGGATGTTGCATTCATGCCTGCAGGTGTAGGTAATCAGTTTTATGAGCTCTTATAGTCAACTAGGTTAGAATTTAGTGAAGGATCAATAAGACTTCACTTCATTCAGAGTGCAACCAAGTCTATAAGTCATCCTGTCAGAGTTTTGCTACAGACTTATGGGTAGGCCGGTGCCCTATCCTGTTTGATGTTGAATACTCTTAGAGGCTTTGTAGACACAAGTTCATTATGTACAGTATCTCAGAGGCCTTGACGACCCATGTGTATTCATGTTTTAAGTATAATGGATCGCTGATACAACGTTTGCTCACTTACAGTTATACATTATGAGTTGTGGCCATGTTTTCCCATGATAGTTACAAAAAAGGAATGAACTTAGCTAACTAGACCTATGTATATTCTAGTTTTGGTCGAACGATCATGAGTTACAGAGTGGTTCGCTCGGGCTAGTAAGGCACCGAGTGCTAGCCACGCCCCCCAGGTTTGGGGCGTGACACATATATTGGTTAGTTTTTCATAGTATTTATTGACGATATACTGGTGTACTCACTTAGCCAGGAGGAGCATACACATCGTCCGAGGATTCTACTATAGTTGTTGAGGGAGGAGAAGCTTTATGCCATCTTCTCCAAGTGTGAGTTTTGGCTCAGTTCGGTGATGTTTTTGGTGCACGTGGTGTCCAGTGAGGGGATTAAGGTGGATCCGAAGAAGATGGAGGCAGTTTAGAGTTGGCCCAGACCATCTTCAGCTACTGAGATTTGGAGTTTTCTTGGCTTGTTCGGATATTATCGTCGCTTTGTGGAGAGTTTCTCGTCCATTGCATTGCTTTTGACTAGGTTGACACAGAAGGATGCTCCATTCAGGTGGTCGAATGAGTTTTAGGAGAGCATTCAGAAGCTCAAGACTGCCTTGACCACAACTCCAATTCTAATTTTGCCTTCAGCATCGGGTTCTTGAATTGGTATTGGGTGTGTTTAGATGCAAGAGGGTAGAGTGATTACATATGCTTCATGCCATTTGAAGACTTATGAGAAGAACTACCTTGTTCATGATTTAGAATTGGTAACCATCGTCTATGCATTGAAGATTTTGAGGCATTATCTCTACGGCGTGTCTTGTGAGGTATTTACAGACCATCAGAGTCTTCAGCACTCGTTCAAGCAAAAGGATCTAAATTTGAGGCATCGGAGATGGTTGGAGCTGCTAAAAGACTATGACAGTACCATTTTGTATCATCCAGGGAAGGCCAATGCCTTGAGTAGGAAGGCGGTGAGTATGGGTAGCCTTGAAATTATTCCTATTGGTGAGAGACTGCTTGCATCAGATATTCAGGCCTTGGCCAATCAGTTCATGAGTTTATATGTTTCGGAGCATAGTCGAGTTCTAGCTTGCGTGGTTTCTCGGTCTTCTTTATATGATCACATCAGAGAGAATCAGTATGACAGCCCTCATTTGCTTGTCCTTAAGGACACGGTTCAGTACGGTGATGCTAATGCGGTTTCCATTGGGGATGATGGAGTGTTACGGATGCAGGGTCGGATTTGTGTGCCCAATATTGGTGGGCTACGTGCGTTAATTCTTGAGGAGGCCCATAGATTGAAGTATTCTATTCATCCGGGTGCCACAAAGATGTATCACGACTTGAGGAAACACTATTGGTGGAGGAGGATGAAGAAAAAAATAGTGGGGTCTGTAGCTCGGTACTTAAATTGTTATCAGGTGATATACGAACATTAGAGGCCAGGTGGTTTGCTTTCGAGGCTTGATATTCCTGAGTGGAAATTGGACCGTATCACCATGGATTTCGTAGCTGGGCTCCCATGTACTTTGAAGAAGTTTGATGCTTTTTGGGTGATTATGGACCGTTTGACTAAGTCTGCGTATTGCATTCTAGTTAGGACTACCTATTCTTCGGAGAGGTTGGTTGAGATCTATATTCGCCAGATTATTCGCCTTCACGGTGTGCCGGTGTCCATTATCTAAGATCGGGGCACGCAGTTCACATTATAGTTTTGGAGAGCACTGTAACGAGAGTTAGGCACATGGGTTGAGTTAAGTACAGCATTCCACCCTCGGATAGGTGGATAGTCCGAGCGCACTATTCAGATATTAGAGGACATGATACACGCTTGTGTTATGGATTTTGGGATTCTTGGGATCAGTTTCTACCACTTGTATTGTTTTCCTACAACATCAACTACCAATCGAGTATTCATATGGCTCCATGTGAGGCCTTGTATGGGATGTGATTTCGGTCTTCGATTGGTTGGGTTGAGCTAGGTGAGGCTAGGCTACTGGGTACTGACCTGGTTCAGGATGCTTTGGAAATGGTTAAGCATATTCAGGATTGGCTTCACACGACACAATCTATATAGAAGAGTTACATTGATCGGAAGGTTCGTGATGTTGCCTACATGGTAGGGGAGAAAGTATTTCTTAGCGTTTTGCCCATGAGGGGTGTTATGATGTTCGGGAAGAAGGGCAAGTTGAGACCTCGGTATATTGGCCCTTTTGAGGTGCTCGAGAGGATTGAAAGGCAAGTTGAGCCCTCATGTTTTGGACTTCAGCACAATTTAGTTTGATGGGGATTTGACTTATGATATAGAGCCGATGGCTATTTTGGATCGGTAGGTTCGAAGGTTGAGGTCAAAGAATATAGCTTCAGTGAAGATGCAGTGGAGAGGTCAGCCAGTCGAGAAGGCTCCTTACGAGGCCGAGCGGGAGATATGGAGCAGATATCCACGCCTATTTGGGACTCCAAGTATGATTCTAGACCCGTTTGTGGATGAAAGTTTGATTAAGAGGGGGAGAATGTAACGACCCGGCCGATCATTTTGAGTATTATAGCCTTGTTCCCCCATTTAGTGCTTATTCTATGCCAATTTATTGTAATGTGACTTGAGGGGGTGGTTGATTTAGTTCTGGAGATGTGTCAGAATGAGTTGGGACACTTAGTCCCAAGGTTGGAAGCCTAAGTTGAAACAGTTGATCGGATGTTGACTTATGTGTAAATGACTCCAGAATGGAGTTTTGATGGTTCTGATAGCTCTTTATTGTAATTTTGGACTTAAGAGTGTGTCTGGATGTTGATTTGGAGGTCCGTAGATGATTTCGGCTTGAATCGGTGAAAGTTAGAAAAGTTAAAGTTTGGAGAGTTGAGAGGTTTCACCGAGAGTTGACTTTGTGGTTAGTGGGCTCGAATTTTTGTTCTGGAAGTTATAAAATATCCGTTGTGTCACTTATGACTTGTGTGCAATATTTTGAGGTCAACCGGAGTTGGTTTGACATGTTTTTGCATTAGTTTTGGAAGTTGGAAATTCATTAATTTTATTAGGCTTGAATTGTGGTGCGATTCGTGTTTTTGATATTGTTTGATGCGATTTGAGGCCTCGACTAAGTTCGTATGATGTTTTAGGACTTGTTGGTATATTTTGGTTGAGGTCCCGAGGGCCTCGGGTGGAGTTTAGATGGTTAACGGATCGAAGTTTGGAATTGAAGGATTGCTGAAGTGCACCAGGTCTGGTGCGATCGCACCTGCGATGAATTTGGTCGCAGGTGTGCCACCGCAAAAGCAAATGAGTCATCAAAAGAGCGGATTTGGGTGAGCGAAGGGGTAGGAGTTTTCGTAGAAGTAGAGCCTAGGTTGCAGGTGCGACTCCGCAGAAATGGAGCCTCGTCCGCGGAAGCGAAGGCAGGGGCCTTCATGGAAACTGCAGAAGAGGAGTTTTGGCCGCACTTGCGGAGCCACAAAAGCAGTTAAGTGAACCGCAGGTGCGAGATGCCTGGTAGATTCATAAGGTCGAGGGTTTGAGCTATTTTCTCATTTTTGGACTTTGCAAGCTCGGTGGGAGGCGATTTTTGAGAGGGGTTCCACTAGAGTTCAGAAGGTAAGCAACATTTGGTCATTTTTATCTATTAATATTCAATACCCATTGAATTTCCCTCCTAGATTATGTGTTTTTAAGGTAAAGCGTGGGGAATTTTGGACTGGGGATTGGAGAGTAAGATTTGGGGATTTAAGTGACGATTAGATGTCGGAATTGGGTAATTTTGGTATGGTTGGACTTGTTATTGAGTGGGTGTTCGGATTTTGGAAATTTTGTTAGATTTCAAGAAGTGGGCCTGGAGTTGACTTTTGGGTGAACTTTTTGACTTTTGTTAAAGAACCTAGTTTTATCATATGGAATTGATTTCTATAGCTTGTGTTGATTGTATTAAGTGGTTTGTGGCTAGATTTGAGTCGTTCGGAGATCAATTCGCGAGGCAAGAGCTTGTTGGAGTAGAGAATTGCGCGGTTTGAGGTAAGTAACTCTTCTAAACTTGATAGTGAGGGTATGAATCCCCGAATTACGTGTTATTTGGTTGGTGTTGAGGTGACCCACATGCTAGGTGACGGGCGTGTGGGCGTGCAATGTAGTAATTGTGACTCGGTTGATTCCGTGGAATTGTGTAGTTATCTAATCTTGTTATTATTCATGTATTCTTCGTGTGTTAGAAAAATTGAGTTGTGAATCATGTTAGAAGTCATGTTTAGACTATATGCTGGTACTGTTGGGACCCACAAATGTCATTTTGTTGTCGGGTTATTTGCTTAGATTGCAGTTATGTACTCACTCACATTCATCATCTGCATGTCATATTTCAGTCTCTGTTATCCTTTACTGTACATTATGTATCATTTGTTTGGGCTGATTTTTATCAGTATTGTGAGCCTTAGAGACTAGAGAGATTCATGACTAAGTGAGGCCGAGGGCCTGATTGTGAGTGATACTGATGGGATCGGGTTGCACGCCGCAATAAGTTTTATTGATTCATGGTGGGTTCGGGATGAACGCCACATCAGGTATTATTGATTCATGATGGGATCGGTCTGCGCTGTGCAACATGTTTTATTAGCTCTTGGGCAGGATACGCCCCTCCGAAGTTTGACATTCCAGTAGTAAGCGCAGGTACCGCACAGTGCCGAGCGACTGAGAGTGATGAGACAGTAAGGTTAAGTACTTTGAGAGTGTGAGTACGTGAGGTTATCATTGTGATGCATTACATCTCACATACACATTTGACATGTAGATATAGAGTTGTAACATTCCTCATATCAGCCATACTTGGCATATTTTATCTGTATTGAGCTTAAACAGCTAAACTTGAAAGCATGTCTACATTTCTGTATTGTGCACAAACTGATTATGAGTTTTCTCTAAGATATTATTGTCATTTTTCCTGTCATAAATGTATTGTTATAATCTGGATTTGGATTGTACCTGTCTGAGCTCGTCACTACTTTATGCCTAAGGTTATTCCTGCTACTTATTGAGTACATTGGGTCGGTTGTACTCATATTATACTCTGCACTTCAGGTGCAGATCGAGGTACTTCCGGACACGGTGGTTGCTAGATTTGGAGCTTCATTTGTTCGGAGACTATTGAGGTAGCTGTCTTGGCATCTGCAGACCTCGACTCTCCTTTTTTTAAGTTTATTGGCAATGTTCTATCTTTCTAGACAATTATTTTAGCAGTTACACTGTATTGACATTTAGATGCTCGTGTACTCAGTGACACCCAAATTTGGGAATGTTGTATTTAAGTCATAGTATTACTTATCGACTAATTATGATAGTATTACAGTTAAACTTGTTTCATTTTGTTTTCAATTAAAAATGTGTAGTTATTTGTGATTGTCGGCTAGCCTAGTACTATGATGGCGCCATCATGGTATGTTGAATTTTGGGTCATGACAGTATTGAAACATATGCGGTGAGATAAGATGGGATTTATATGCGTGTTGCTAGTAAGGGAATTACTTGAAGCCATACAGTGAGATAAAGGGGTAAAACGCGTGTAGCTGTTTCGAGAAAAATATTTTAAAAATAAATGCAAGTCTCATGCTGTGATATAAGGAAAATTGTGATTATGACTTATGAAGTGTGAATATGAGGCGTGGTACCTTGGTGTGATTCTTGTTGCACATTCTACGTGAAAAAACTTGTTGATTTAAATGGTTGTTTTCTTTCCTTCACTTGTTTCTAGTTGTACTTTCACGGTATTTGATCACTTGTTGTTTCTATCATATGTGTACTCTTTGTTGTTCGTTATTGCTTTAATTTTCATTATTAGTCTTATATCATTGTACTATTTTATTTTCATCTATTTCCTTGCTTTCCGTCATTAGATTTTATAGTATTTTGTTAGGTTTCTTTTGTGTAGTAAGTGTCTTGACCTGGCCTCGTCATTACTCTACCGAGGTTAGGCTTGATACTTATTGGGTACTGTTGTGGTGTACTCATGCTATGCTATTGCACATTTTTGTGTAGATCCAAGTACATCTGCTCGTGTCGGATGCTAGTAATTGATCAGTTATCCCGGAGACTTCAAGGTATAGCTGCTCGACGCTCGCAGGCCTCGGAGTCACCGTCTTCTATTGCTTTAGTACTGTTTATCTTCATTTCAAACAAAGTTGTATTTACTACTCTATAGAGCTTATGACTTATTTCCACCGATTTTGGGAGTTATTTGATAGTTGTACCGTTTGGGCTTATCTATGATAGTTTAACAGTTTAATTTGATATTTAAGTTGTTATTTCGGCTAATTCTCAAAGCATGTTTAGGTTTACCTAGTCTTAGAGACTATGTGCCATCATGACATTCTAAGAAGGTAATTTGTGGTCGTTACAACTTACCTCGCAAAAGTGATATACAATGATGAAAACCCTTTGCGAACACGGCCTCGACCTCGCGAATCTGAATGTGAATGCGAAGGCAACTCCACAAGCTCCCAACTCCCCAATGCGAATGTGACCTCCTCTTCGTGAACGCGAATAGGGGAAGTTTATAGCTAAACAAACAAAAATCGTGAACGCGATCCCCCGCCATGAATGCGAAGAACAAATATCCTCTAGTCCAATTCCTTATTCGCAAACGCGATGATGTCCCCGAGAACACGATTCATAGCGTACACCAGCAAAAACCAGCAATACATACATGAAAGAAATGATTTGAAATCAATCTAAAAACACACCCAAGTGCCTCGGGACCCCGTCCGAACATACCAACAAGTACCAAAATATAATACGGACATACTCGAGGCCTCAAATCTCATAAAATAGTATAAAACAATAAATAGCACACCAATTCAAGTTTAATGAACTATTTCAAATCCAAATTCCAAACTTATGCCGAACATGTCTAAACAACTCAGAATCACCTCAAATTTTTCACACAAGTTTCAAATGACATAACAAACATATTTCAACTCTCATAACAACAATCTAAATCCAAAATTATTGAAGTCAACTTACAATCAAATCTATGAACTTATCAAACCTTCAAATTGCCAACTTTTTCCAATTAGAGCCAAAATATTCTTGAAACATCCAACTGCAAATACAGGCATACTCCCAAGTCCAAAATTACCATTCAAATCTAACAGAACTGTAAAAACTCTTATCAGATGTCAAAAACACAAAAGTCAAACTTGATCAACTCTACCAACTTAAAGCTTTCTAGTTGAGAATCATTCTTCCAAATCAATCCTGAACCATTTGATAACTAAAACCGACGATACACACAAGTCATAATATACCATATGAAACTGCTAATGACCTCAAACTATCAAATTGAACTCAAAACGGCCGGTCAGGACGTTATATATTTTAAAAAATAAGTTATGTTTACATATATAAGAAGTACTAAGCTATTGAATGTATAGAACGGTAATGCATCTTTCTAATTTCTTCTTACATAATTGTAGTCTAAGAGGAAAGTTTACCAGCCAAATGACCATGGCATGTTACAACATCAGGAGCCAGGAAGAATCATAAAATGGGAGGCACCTTATGTATTAGTATTTTCTGTCAAATACTTTTTTGGAAAGGCCACAAGGTGACTCAACTATTCCCTGTGTCAATGTCTTTCTCAGTCTAAGCTACGTTTCAAAATGAAAACCTTTTTGCATTTCTACGTTTTCTTTCATATTTTCCATATGCAAATATTCTACGACCTTGGTTTTTGGTGTCGTCTTTGAATCCTTATATATTAATAATAAATATTTGTAATTACTCCATCGCAGGAGAAAATGTTCAACTCTTTCTATCCTCAAAGGTTTTCAACACTTGATGTAATTCAACATCTCCTTCCTGAATCATCCTTTTATTTTCTCTCTATATATATATAAAAAGCTAACACGATATAGCGATTTCATATATATAATTTAAAGCTAACACGATAATCAAATTCTCTCTAGGTTGATGATAATCCTTCTCCGTCAGTTTCAAGTATGTCCTTAAGACTCTTTAAATTGGCAATTGTGTATGAGCAAGTTGTTGGAACCCAGTGCTCTTTTAAGTATATCTGTCACGACCCAAAATCTAACTAGTCGTGATGGTACCTATCGCAACCCGCTAGGTAAGCCAATAAATAATAAACAATAATATAATGATAATGATAAGAGTTAAGAATGAAATAACTAAATTTTATACAGCTCCCCAAGGACTGGTAGTACATATCACAAGCTTCTATGACTTAGAGTTTATAAAGCTGGTATGAAATAAATACATCATCTATTCTAAATATACATGAACAGATTTATAAACCTAAAGCTACCAAGAACAAGATGCAGCTGTAACCGGAACGCAGGAATATCTTTAAGGCCAGCTCCCGCCACATGCAATAACATCAGCTCCAACATCTGCACGCAAGGTGTATAAGTGTAATATGAGTACAACCGACCCCATGTACTTAATAAGTAAAAAGCCTAACCTTAGGTTGAAAGTAGTGACGAGCTTGGGCAACGGTCACAGTCCAACACCAATAACCAAGAACAACTCGTAACAATATAATAAAAACATGACAAGTAATAACTCAAAGATATGATGCTCAGCTCGTTCGCAGTTACGGAAAATAGGCATGCTTTTCGGGTGTAACAGTAAAACCCAAATTTTTCACCAAAATCACCAAATATGAGAGTATTAGAAAACTCTAATTTTTCCCATAAACTTTCAACAACAGATAAGGTATTCCATTCTCAGATAGCATGAGGAAAGTACATCTCTATACCAACATGTCAATGCGCATGTGAAGTCCAGAATTCCACAATACCATTTATCATGAGGAAATGCATCTCTATGCCTACACGCCAAGTATGCATCACATTGATAAAACTCATGTGCTCATACTTTGTTACACCATGTGCGTCCCAAGGTGACGTAATGAATATGAGACTTGTTAATCATGATTTAAATTTTTTTAAAGTCATAATATGGCTATATATGATGTTTGGATAGAAAATATGAAGTTTGGAAAAAATCGAATTTAAGTTGCGGAAACACCGACTAAGGATTTGCCTTGTAATAGAGCTTTTTGAGAAATAAATTTCGTATGTTATATGAGGTCTTTTCGGTACATATTATATACCAGATTGAAGGTCTTGGAATATAGTTTCCAACTCCCTTAACCGTTCATTCATACAACATCCGGATAAAAAGATATAGGCGTCGGAAGATGGGCGAATGAGAGGGTGCCAAGCTAGCACCTCTTTGACTTTTCAAAAGTTAATATATATGTCTTAACTCGTCTGTCTCTTCATTTTCACATAGAAACGGACCATAGAACACCATATAACCTGTATTTGAGCTCTCTAATAGTGTTTCAAAGAATATTATCATCCCGGGCACGGAATCAAGAAGCGATAATATTAAAACGATCCCTACGACATAAGTATCGCTACATCGCCTCTCTTTTTCTTTGTAGTTTGAATTTTGGAAGGTACTTCATAGTCAAGAAGATGTGTAATTTCTGTATTTAAGTGTTTAAATATCAAGAAATGTTGATAAATTCGTTTCCTAATAGTTAGAAGTCACGGGACGGTGATTGGAAGCCGTGAGTTCGAGTTATTTGACTTGTAGTGGACTATTTTATGGGCTGCTTCGTGTTTCCTTTGGGATGTATATTTTTCTATGGTTTAATGGAGTTTTGGAGGACAAATGGTGTGGATAAACACCACATAATAATGGAATGGTGGGCTGGTCGTTCGTCGTTATATTGTGTAAGTTGTTTGACACTACTTTGGTTGTCATTTTATATATGCAGTGATTAGGGTGTGTGGGCTGTTTTGTGGTATATTGTAATGGAGATAAGGTTTTAAAATGATTCTTACATGTTGTTATTGTTGTGTTCTTGTTGTTGTTAGTATATGGTATTGGAGGAGAGCCTAGTTGCAGGGGAGATGCTGCCCAAATTTACGTAAATGAGCTACTAGTTTAGGTTGCGGACTTAGCCTTTACTCAACACTGATTTTGAATCTCATTATGATGTCTTAGATTGAATTGAGTTGTTTGAAGAGTTTCTTGGAAGGTATTAAGGACTCAACAGAGTTAAGGTATGTTAAGGCTATCCCTTCTTTCTTTTTGGCATGATCCAAATGATACAAACGAAACGAGCAAAATACGCAACTTTCATAAATGACCCTATTCATAGAAATACTAGGGGTGTCTATATTCTTGGTTCCCCATGTGAGTTATTATTATTATATCTCTGCTCATGGGTCTCAGAAAAATACGTATTTGATAAAGTTTGTCCTAAAGGCATGTTGATTTTATGATAGTCGAGAAAGCTTATTAATGTATTTCTTATGCATTTCATGCATTTATACATGTGCATTGACCCATGACCAGAAGGCGTTATATACGCGTATATTATATGTATATGGGATATGGGAAAAGGTTACAGTGTTATATACGCACCACCACCTGATCAGCTGGTATACGTTGATGATTTTGCCCATAGTGGCTGAGATGATATTATGGGATGCCCTCAGAGGCTTGATAATGTTATGTACGCATATAACTATGCATGGTATGGAATTTATATGCACATGCATGAAATTATAAATTTTCATTATTCATAGAGTTATTCAGAATTTCAGGTTGAGTTCCTTACTCCATGTTTCTTTCATTTCTTTTATATACTATTGTCATGCCTTACATACTCGGTACCTTATTTGTACTGGTGTCCCTTTTGCTTGGGGATGCTGCGTTTCATGCTCGCAGGTCCCGATAGATAAGTTGAGAGTTCTCATAGTAAGGTATCAGCTTAGTAGAAGGTGTTTGTGCACTTCGCTTACTCCGAAATTGCCTATTTGGTCAGAATGATTTGAATATGTATTGATTGGTATGGCGGGGCTCTGTCCCATCCTTTTATTATATTTATGTAGTCTTAGAGGCTTGTAGACAGATATCATATATACGGATACTCGTATGGCCCTATAGGCCAGTACGTCATATGTATAAGTCGGTATATCATGTTTTATTCTACTTATCTCACGACAGCCTCTCCGACTCATTTACCTATGATAGTAAGATACGAAAGATACGTTATGTTGGTACTCGGTTGAGTAAGGTACCGGGTGCCCGTCATGGCCTTGCGGTTTGGGTCGTGACAGAAGTGGTATCAGAGCATTTTCGTCCTAGGGAGTCTACAAGTCGTGTCTAGTAGAGTCTTATTTGTGGGTGTGTTGTGCACCACACTTATAAGTAGGAGGCTACAGAGTATTTAGGACTGTCACTCTTTCTTCTTACTCTAGATCATGTGGTAGAGCTCAGTTGTAAGAAATTGAAATTCTTAAATTCTATTTTATTCGTTATAGAATGACATCTACATCCAGAAAGACAGTTGGTAAGAGATTGAATGTGGTTCTGGAAGAGTTGAGTCAGAGGAACTCGATTTTGCGTCATGCTTATGATGTGTAAATGTAAGGCCTTCAGTAGATACGTGTGTACTACGATGTGTGAGCCTCTTGATAAGGATCCCTAAGGCATAAATATCTATCTACCCCTATGGTAAAAAGCAACGAGAGAATCAGAAGGTAGATACAAGTTTCAACAAGTAAAGAAGCTAGGTGAAGAAGGAAATGAGGTATGTAGTTAGTGAAGATTATCTGTATTTACAATTCAGGTTGAGAAATATAAGCATTCCGAGTTACTTTCAACAATAACAAAGATATATTCACTTGACAACACCCATTTCAGTTATACCCTGTGGGAGCTAACAAATATAATTTAAGAGAAGGATGGGATATCAGCATCCAGCCGGGGTTAGAGTAACCCAAAATTGTGGATGGATTGTTATCATTAGCTCGCATTTTTGAGGGATATTGCAAACGTGGTAATGGCTCTCCTTGTGAGACATCCAGATGGTGCACTCTAGAATAGTACAATCAGATATGAATACTAGAATGTTCAGAAATTTCAGAAGATTGGCATTGGAATCATAGAAGGGATAAATATTTACCTTTGTATGGCGCTCGTACCTAGTAAAGAGAGAGTGTTAGGCGACCCGGAGAGCCAGTGAGTTGAATCATGGGGGACTAAAAGTGAAAGAATGTTTTGAAGAAGTTTTCATAATAAGGTGATAGAGAAAAATATAAGCAGGAGAATAAGAACAAAGTAAATGAAGCATTATGAGTCAGATGTGATAAATGGATGATAACGGTAAATCAAAATATAACAGGACTAAAGATTCTATAGTCAAGTGAAGGAAAAGACAAGAAGTTACATGCCTTGAGACAATAAAAGAGTATAAGCCATAAAGTCATGTCCCCATTTCGAGAAATGAGTTGGTGACTCATACGTGATTACCAGAAGGAAAAGTTACACCGTGGAGTAATAGAAATTAGTATGGGCTAGTGAATAACATAAACTGAACATGAATTCATGATCGAAGGATTTGATAATAGTTGACATCGTGAGAATTTCAGAGAGTGAGTTACGGGCGATAATTGAATGGACAACAGAAGAATAACATTTAAAGGTCATTCAAGAAGACGTTTCCCTAAAACAAGCGTTGTGAGCAGAGTTAAGCTTAAGAGACATAGTGTGCCAGTTATACTAAGTGTCACCTTTGTGTGTAAGAAATTAAATTATCCCTGGTACAGAAGGGTTACCGCAAGCCATGTAAGAGTCCGTGAAGATGTGAAAAGTCGCCAAATATGAAGAGGTGAAACATTTATAGGTAAATCTTCATAGCAATAAATGTTGGTACTCCCCTAAAGGGGGGAGATGGTGTGATATGGTATTAAGTCGGAGTTATGTGGTTAAGGTAACTATGGAATAGTCAAAGAAGAATGTGGTAGAAAGGAGAAAGGAATGAGATTGCATTTATTCAGATCCTACGGATATGATACGACTCCAGAACATTATGTAAGAATGATTACAGGGAGAGGTAGAAAGGGTTCCATCAATAGATGTTATTGATAAATAAGTGAAAATGAACACTGGATACATAAGAAGCCATTGTGCAGGGTAAGTTAAGACAAAGGATATAACCAACGAGATATTACGCAAAATATAGATATGATAATGGACTAACGTGTAGTTAGTAGTTGATTCAGGAAGAGCCTAGCCATGGCTAAACAAGAGGGTATAGACAAATCAGCAGGTTGTGCAAGATAAACATAGCGAAACCCAACATAGGAATTAAGTCTCGCAAATAAGATGACATTGTAATCCTTGAGAAATATCCAGATAGGAGTTGGGGCTGTTAAAGGTACTGTATAAGTGTTACGGAAATAAGAGAGAGTGCCACTAAGGAGACAATCAAACTATGAGTTCAGAAGTAACCCTATGAGCACAAGGGCACTGATGTATGTAACTAAGGATATTTGTAGGTGAGTAAGAACATCAAAAAAAATTCTTTCGGGTACACGATGTAATAAGCTCGCAGCTTTACAGAAGTCAAAGGGTCTCCCTTAAGTACTACAAAGAAAGAATAACTGAAGGAATAAGGAAGAAGGCTTCAACTTAAGCATAAAGACATAGGAAAGAAATGGTCTTGTAACAACAGTTTCACAACAATATTGTATGAACTCCATAAGAAAGTGGCACCTATCATGATTAATGAACGGGAAGAAAAAAAAGTCAAAAGATGATATTTGAGATCATATGAGTTACAGGAAATTCAAGTATTTGTGGGCAATGAGATAAGCCATGTATTCATGCAACAAGTGGCAGAACGACCATGAAAAATAATTTCTTATTTTTAAAGACAACTAAGAAAGCACGAGAAGAATTACCTGACCCACGATTTAGAGTTAGCCGCGGTGATTCATGCACTAAAGATGTAGAGGCACTATATGTATGGCATTCATGTTGATATCTATACGGATCATAAGAGCCTTCAATATATCTTCAAGAAAAAGGAATTGAATTTATGCTAAAGGAGATGGTTGAAGCTACTCAAAGACTACGACGATATTTTATACCATCCGGGGAAGGCGAATGTATTAGTCGACGCCCTCAGCTGTAGATCTATGGGTAGCCTATCATATTTACTTCTAGAGAAGTGTGGGATAGCCCATGAGATTCATCAGCTAGCTAGTCTTGGAGTTCGATTACTAGACTCAGGTGATACCAGAGTTACTATTCAGGACACGACAACATCCCCTTTAGTAACTGAAGTGAAGGAACGCCAGTATAAGGATCATGTTCCAGCTAATTACATAGATACATCCCCTCAAAAGGAGAATACACCATTTGAGGTTACAGGAGATGGAGTCCTCAAATATCGAGGTCGATTATATGTTCCTAATGTGGCAGGGTTGCGCCAGCAGGTTATGAGAGAAGCTCACTCTTCTCGTTTTTCTATTCATCCAGGAGAGACTAAGATGTATCATGATATCAGGGGAATATACCGGTGGGGCGGAATGAAGAAGGATATAGCAGATTTTGTTGCTCAGTGCCCTAATTGTCAGCAGGTTAAGATTGAGAATCAGAAACCCGATGGATTATTATAGGCTAGAGAGATTCCGACTTGGAAATGGGAAGTGACTAATATAGATTTCATCGTAGGCTTACCTCGTACCCAGTGTAAGTTCGATTCTATATGGGTTAATGTCGCTAGACTTATAAAAGAAGCCATTTTCTATCTGTCAGGAATCCTTACTCAGCAGAAGATTATGCAAGGATTTATATTAGGGAGATAGTACAACTTCATGGTGTCCCTATATCTATTATCTCATATAGTGGTGCTTAGTTTACATCTAATTTCTGGAGGTCCTTCCAAAAAGGATTGGGGACTCGGGTAAGTCTTAGTACATCATTTCATCCCCAGATAGATGGTCAGGCTGAACGTAAAATTCAGACACTGGAGGATATGCTATGAGCTTATGTGATGGACTTCAGGAGTAGCTGGGATGATTATCTTCCACCTATTGAGTTTGCATATAATAATAGTTATCATTCCATCATTTAGATGGCTCCATACAAAGCTCTTTACGGACGAAAGTGTAGGTCTCCTATAGGATGGTTCAAGATTGGGGAAACTACGTTAGTAGGACCAGAGTTGGTACAACAGGCAGTTGAGAAGATTAAGCTTATAAGGGAAAGTCTATTAGCAGCTCAGAGTCGTCAGAAGTCCTATGTAGATAATCGACAACGAGACTTGGAATTTCAGGTAGATGACTGGGTATTCCTAAAGGTATCATCGATGAAAAGCTTTATGAGATTCGGTAAGAAAGGAAAGCTTAGCCCTCGGTACATTGGACCTTATAAGATTATACGCAGAGTAGGCCAAGTAGCATATGAATTAGACTTTCCATACAAATTGGAGTCTGTACATCCAGTATTACATCTGTATATACTCCGTAAGTGTATTGGAGATCCCTCTAAAGTCATTCTAGTTGACGATATTCATGTAACAGAGAAACTATCATATAAGTAAGTTCCCATTGCTATAATACATAAAAAAGTTTAGAGATTAAGAAATAAGGATGTAGCTTCGGTTAAAGTACTTTGGATTAACAATAATGTAGTGGAGATGACTCGGGCTGCTGAAAAAGAAATGAAGACTAGGTATCCTCACTTGTTTCCACTACTGGAGGAGGATCAGACTGAGATATCACAGCCTTTAGGTTGGTAGTAGTACCATTACAGAGGAGACTCTGCCAAAATTTCTATAGATTTCTGGGAGTTTAAAATTCGATGATGAATGTTTCTAAGGGGGAAAGATTGTTACACCTTGTGCGTCCCAAGGTGACGTAATAAATATGAGACTTGTTAATCATGATTTAAATTATTTTAAATTTATAATATGGATATATATGATGTTTGGATAGAAAATATGAAGTTTGGGAAAAATTGGATTTAAGTTGCGAAAAAACCGATCAAGGATTTGCCTTGTAATAGAGCTTTTTGAGAAATACATTTCCTATGCTATATGAGGTCTTTTCAGGACATATTATATACAATATTCAAGGTCTTGGAATATAGTTTCCAACTCCCTTAACCGTTCATTCATACAACATCTAGATAAAAAGATATAAGCATTGGAAGATGGGCGAATGAAAGGGTGCCAAGCTAGCACCTCTTTGACTTTTCAAAAGTTGATATATATGTCTTAACTAGTCTCTCTCTTCATTTTAACATAGAACCTAACCATAGAACACCATAGAACCTATATTTGAGCTCTCTAATAGTGTTTCAAAGAATATTATCATCCCGGGCATGGAATCAAGAAGCGATAACATTAAAACGATCTCTACGACGTAAGTATCGCTATATCGCATCTCTTTTTCTTTGTAGTTTGAATTTTGGAAGGTACTTCATAGTCAAGAAAACGTCTAATTTCTGTATTTAAGGGTTTAAATATCAAGGAATGTTGATAAATTCATTTCCTAATCGATAGAACTCACGGGACGGTGATCGAAAGCCGTGAGTTCGAGTTATTTGACTTGTAGTGGACTGTTTTGTGTGTTGTTTCGTGTTGCCTTTGGGCTGTATATTTTCTACTGTTTAAAGGAGTTTTGGAGGAAAAATAGTGTGGAGAAACACCACATAATAACGGAATGGTGGGCTGGTCGTTCGTCGTTACATTTTTTAAGTTGTTTGACACTACTTTGGTTGTCACGACCCAAACTAACCTTGTCGTGATGGCGCCTATCGTGGTACTAGGCAAGCCGACCTTTCCAAGACTCTTTCAAAATTTAACAAAAGTGAATTAATACATTTAAAATATCCAGATTGTTTCATAAATACGGGGTAAAACCCAAATAAAAACATAAGTTCAGAAAAATAGCTCGACATCGGGGTGTCACTAAGTCATGAGCATCTAGATAACCAAACTAATACAACCAGTATCTAAGTATCAGTACAAGACAAATAATATATATATAGAAGGAGATACAAGACCCTGCGGACGCTGGCATCTACCTTGTAGTCTCCGGTACTCGATCCTCCCAGACTCAACGACCTCCGTAATCAAACACACCTGGATCTACGCATGAGGTGCAGGGTGTAGCATGAGTACAACCAACTCAGCAAGTAAAAGAAATAAATAAGGAACTGAGAAGTAGTGATGACCTATATAGTACAGTTCATTTTAAAAGTTTTCAGCAAGAGTGAACGTGCTTTCAAATCTTGTGGTATAAGTCAAAATAGTTCGTGCTCATGCAAAACAGATTACAACCAAGTGCAACAATAAATAAAGCAGGTACAACCTCTCAAGGTAGCAGTCATTCAACCCATCTCAACCTCACACTCCCGGCTCTCAGCCCTCAATACACACTCTCAATAGATACATGCGCTCACTGGGGTGTTCAGACTCATGAGGGGCTCCTACAGACCAAGGGCTATAAGCAACTCACGTGCTATAATATCATATCTGGATCCGCACGGACAACTCACATGTTGCACGGACAACGCACGTGCCATAGCATAAGTATAAGGATCCGCACAGACAACTCACGTGCTGCACGGATAACTCACGTGCCATAGAACAATACCTCACAACCAGGCCTTCGGCCTTACTCAGTCATGAACCTCTCTAGTCTCATAGCTCTCAATAAAGAAAGGGAAAGCAGCCCAAATCAAAGTGTTATAGTATATCATTAGGGAAAAATAAATAATAGAGACTGAGGTAAACATGTACAAGAATCACTATGACTGAGTATAACTACCATGAACGGAATATAGCCTAAGCATGACTTCTAACATGAAAGGCAGTCAAGTTCTAGTAAAAACAGGAATGCATATAAACACAAATAATGGCTACTAGACTTCACAATCTCCCAGGATGGACCAAGTCTCAATCCCCTACGGTGTACAGCCGCGCGCCCATCACCTGTCATGGGTGCCACCTCCAAACAGTCACATTATACAAAACTCCGGGTTTCATATCCTCAAGAACAGATTCAAAACTTTTGCTTACCTTAACAGCGTAGAACTCCTACTCTGGAATGCTCTTGCCTCTTGACTCGGCTTTCAAATGCTCTGAATCTATTCACAATCAGTACAATACAATCAATATACGCTAATGGAATGAATTCCACAAGAAGAATTATCAAATTAGCCCAAAACCAGAAATTGGCTCAAACCCGGCCCTCGGGCCCATGACTCGAAATCCGACAAAATTTACAAAACTCGAAAGCTCATCCACTCATGAGTCCATACATACAAAATTCATCAAAATTCGACATTGTTTGGTCCTTCAAATCCTTAAATTTCTCTCCAAAAATCCAAATCCCTAACACCTCATTTTCACTAATTACATAAACAACGAGAAATAACCATACATACGAGTATGAGGGCTCAAGCTACTTACCTCACAGATAGCCCTTGAATCACCTATCAAAAGTCACTCCAAAAGCTCCAAAACCCGACTTGAAAATGGTGGAAATGAACCAAATTCGCGAAGGGTTCTATTTATGGTTTCCGCCCAGGCTTTTAGCACATGCGGACCATGTCTCGCTTCTGCGCAACCACACGTGCGGAACAATCTATCGCTGGTGTGGAACTCACTTATGAGCCTAGGTTCTGCATCTGCGGCCAACCTGTCGCACCTTCGCGTGACACGTCGCATCTATGAAGCCAGCCTTCTTCCTCCCTACCGCATCTACGCCCCAAGTTTCGCACCTGCGGGCTCGCAGATGCGATAGCCTTCTTGTACCTACCTAGCCCAGCACAACCCACACCTGCGAACCCCCATGCACACCTATAAGTCCCCTTCCGCAGGTGCAAAAATAACAGTAGCAGCATCTTCAGCTGCATTTTCCAACTTCGACAAATCCGTTAACCACCCGAAATCACCCCGAGGCCCTCGGAACCTCAACCAAAAATACCAACAAGTCATATATAAACATACAAACTTAGTCGAGCCTTCAAATCACTCAAAAAAATATCGAAACACCAAATTACCCTCGGATTCAAGCCTAAGAACTTCTAAAACTTCCAAATTAGACAACCGATGCCGAAACCAACCAAACCACGTCCAAATGACCTCAAATTTTGCACACACGTGATAAATGACTTTACAAACCTACTCCAACTCCCGGAATTCCATTTCGACCCTGATATCAAATTTTCCACTTCCCACCAAAAATTTGCCAATTTTCCAATCTCGCCAATTCAAGCCTAATTCTACTACAGACCTCCAAATCACATTCCGGATGCGCTTCTAAGTCCAAAATCACCAAACAGAGCTAATTGAACCGTCAGAATTCAAATCCGAGGTTATTTACACATAGGTTAACAGCTGGTTGTCTTTTTCAACTTACGCTTCTACTTTAGAGACTAAGTGTCTCAATCCACTCTGAAACCACTCCGGACTCGAACCAACAAACCCGATACATCATAATATAGCTGAAACGCAAGAAAAGAAGCAGAAATGGGGGAAACGGGGCTATAACTCTCGAAACAACCAGTTGGGTCGTTACATCCTCCCCTCTAAAATAACCGTTCGTCCTCGAACGGGTCTAGAAACATACCTGGAGTCTCGAATAGGCATGGATATCTGCTTTGCATCTCCCGCTCGGTCTCCCAGGTGTCCTCCTCCACAGGCTGCCCCCTCCACTGCACCTTCACTAAATCTTTGGCCTTTGACCTTAACCTTCGAACCTACCGATCCAAAATAGCCACCGGCTCCACATCATAAGTCATATCACCTTCCAACTGAACCGTGCTGAAGTCTAAAACATGGGACAGATCTCCAATATACTTCCATAGCATGGAAACATGAAACATTGGGTGCACACTTGACAAGCCAGGTGGCAAGGCAAGCTTATAAGCCACCTCCCCTATTCTCTGAAGCACCTCAAAAGGCCCAATGAATTGGGGGCTCAACTTGCCCCTCTTCCCAAACCTCATAACACCCTTCATGGGTGATACCTTCAGTAAAACTTTCTCCTCAACCATAAAATACACATCACGAAAATTTCTATCCACGTATCTCTTTTGCCTAGACTGCGCCGTACGAAGCCGCTCCAGAATCAATTTCACCTTATCTAATGCATCCTGGACCAAGTCTGTACCCAAGAGCCTAGCCTTACCCGGCTCGAACCATCCAACCGAAGATCTACACCTCCTCCTATATAAATCCTCGTACGGAGCCATCTGAATTGTCGACTGATAAATATTGTTATATGCAAACTCCGCGAGTGGCAGAAACTGGTCCCATGAACCCCCAAAGACAATGACACAAGCGCGCAACATGTCCTCCAATATCTGAATAGTGTGCTCGGACTGCCAGTCCGTCTGAGGGTGAAAAGCTGTGCTCAACTCAACCGGAGTACCCAACTCTCACTGCACGGCCCTCCAAAACGGCGAAGTGAACTAAGTGCCCCAATCTGAAATGATGGAAACTAGGACACCATGCAGTTGAACAATCTCTTGGATGTAAATCTCAGCCAACCGCTCTGAAGTGTAAGTAGTACTAATAGGAACGAAGTGCACGGACTTGGTCAAAAGATCCACAATAACCCAAATAGCATCGAACTTCCTCGAAGTCCGTGGAAGACCAACTACGAAGTCCATGGTGATCTGCTCCCACTTCCACTCTGGGATCTCTAACTTCTGAGGCAAGCCACCCGGCCTCAGATGCTCATACTTAACTTACTGACAGTTGAGACACCGAGCTACAAATCCAACAATATCCTTCTTCATCCACCTCCACTAATAGTGTTGTCTCAAATCCTGATAAATCTTCGCGGCACACGGATGGATAGAATACCGCGAGCTGTGGGCCTCCTCAAGAATCAACTCCCGAAGCCCATCTACATTAGGCACACATATCCGGCCATGCATCCTCAACACACCATCACTGCCAATAGTCATATCTCTAACATCACCTCGCCAAACTCTGTCCTGAAAAACAAGCAAGTGAGGGTCATTATACTGACGTCCCATAATATGATCATAAAGAGAAGACCTGAAGACCACGCAAGCCAATACCAGACTAGGCTCCAAAATATCCAATATCACAAGCTGGCCCACTAAGGCTTGAACATCCAATGCCAAAGCTCTCTCTGCTGCTGGAAGAAATGCTAAACTCCCCAAACTCTCCGCCCGACGGCTCAAAGTATCGGCCACCATATTGGCCTTCCCCGGATGGTACAGAATAGTGATATCGTAGTCCTTAAAAAGCTCAAACTATCTTCGCTGACGCAAGTTAAGATCCTACTGCTTAAGTATAGATCTCACAATGAACCCCATACAAATAGTGAAGCCAAATCTTCAAGGCGTGAACAATGGCTGCTAACTAAAGATTATGGACAGTATAGTTCTTCTTATGGGTCTTCAACTGGCGCGAGGCGTAGCCAATCACCCTACCCTCCTGTATCATAATACATCCAATGCCTATCCTCGAGGCATCAAAATACACAGTGTAAGAACCTAAAGATGATGGCAGAACTAACATTAGAGTTGTGGTTAAGGCAGTCTTGAGCTTCTGGAAGCTCTCCTCACACTCATCTGACCACCTTATTGGAGCACCGTTTTGGGACAATTTGGTCAAGGGCGATGCAATAGATGAAAATCCCTCCATAAAGCGACGGTCGTAACCCGCCAAGCCAAGAAAGCTCATAATCTCTATGGCAGAGGATGGTCTAGGCCAACTCTGCACCGCCTCTATCTTCTTCGTATCCACCTGAATACCCTCACTGGACACCACGTGTCCTAAGAATGCTACTAAACTGAGCCGAAACTCACACTTGGAGAACTTTGCATAAAGCTTCTCCTCCCTCAATCTTTGTAATACAATCCTCAAATGCTGAACATGCTCCTCCTGGCTACGAGAGTACACTAGGATGTCATCAATGAATAAAATACGAATAAGTCCAAATAGGGCTAGGTTATACTGTTCATCAAATGCATGAGCGTTGTTGGGGCATTGGTCAGCCCAAAAGACATCACTAAAAACTCATAATGGCCATATCGGGTCCTAAAAGCTGTCTTAAGAATATTCGAATCCCGAATCTTCAACTGGTGATACCCGGACCTCAAATCAATCTTGTAGAGGATACGTGTTCTTGACTGTGACCTTGTTTAACTGCCTATAATCAATGCACATTCTCATGGAACCATCCTTCTTCTTTACAAATAGAACCGGTGCACCCCAAGGTGACATACTAGGCCGAATAAACCCCTTATCAAGGAGTTCCTAAAGTTGTTCTTTCAATTCCTTCAACTCCGACGGTGCCATACGATAAGGTGGAAGATAAATGGGTTGAGTTCCCAGTACCAAATCAATACCAAAATTCAATATCCCTGTCAGGCGGCATGCCCGACAGGTCTACAGGAAACACATCCAGAAAATCACGTACCACTATAACAGAATCAATGGCAGGAGTCTCTGCACTAACATCCCTCACAAACGCCAAATAATATAGGCAACCCTTCTCAACCATACGTTGAGTCTTAAAATATGAAATCACCCTACTTGGTACATAATCTACAGAACCGCTCCACTCAACCCTCGAAAATCCCGGCATAGCCAACGTCACTATCTTAGCGTGACAATCTAGCATGACATTGAGATAACCAACCCATACCCAATATCACATCAAAGTCAACCATACTGAGCAACAATATATCCATTCGGGTCTCCAGACCCCCAATAGTCACCACACATGACCGATATACGCGGTCCACAATAATAGTATCGCCCATAGGAGTAGATACATGCACAGATGAAACTAAAGACTCACGGGGCATATCCAAAAAATAGGCAAAATACGAGAAAACATATGAATATGTGGAACCAGGGTCAAACAACACCGAGGCATCTCTGTGACAAACTGAGACAATACCTGTAATCACAGCATCTGAAGCAATAACATCTGGTCTGGAAGGGAGGGCAGAAAAATGAGCCTGGCCACCCCCTGATCTACTTCCCCCTCCAAGGCAACCCCTAGCTAACTGAGCTCCGCCCCTAGCTGACTGAGCTCTACCCCTAGCTGGTTGGGCGGGTGGTGGAGGAACTAGTGCTATCGGCCGAGTAATCCGTTGTGGAGTCCCACCCAATAGCCTAGGGAAATCTCTCATAATGTGACCAAAATATCCGCACTCGAAATAACCCATCCTCTGATGAAACTACTGCTCCTAATGCCCAAAAGAACTACCCGAGGATACCTGAGTGGGCGGGGCATGATGAGAACTCTACGTTGGTAGTGCACTAAATTATGACTGGCCCTGCTGATGACTGTGAGAACTATGGCCAGATAATGCACCATGGTGAAATGGCCGAGTTGTTTGAGCCTATCTCAAATGACGAATCCACCCTAACCACAAGGCCTCTTGGCCTCCCTCTCAACCCTCTCCTGATCGCGAACCATCTCAATCTGCCGAGAAATGCTTATCAAAGGTAGCTCCAAACACCCTCTCCCTGTCTGTGGGAACCAACCAGATAGCATGACGGGCCAACTCCAAGAATCGCATCTCATACTGCATCACAGATATGTCGCCCTAGTGAAGCTGCTCAAACTGCCTGCGCAGATCCTCTCTGTGGGACTGAGGCACGAACTTCTCCAAAAAGACTACGGAGAACTGCTGCCAAGTAAGGGGTGCTGCGCCAAAAGGCCTACGTCTCTCGTAAGTCTTCTACCATCTGATTGCAGCCCCAGAAAACTGAAAGGTAGTGAATGAGACCCCACAAGTCTCCAGAATACCAGCAGTACGGAGTATCCTCTAACACCTGTCCAAGTAGTCCTGAGCATTCTCTCTCTCTGTGCCACTGAAAGGAGGTGGCTGGAGTCTCCCAAACCTCTCCAACCTACGCTGATCAGCCTCAAGCATAGCAGGAACCACATAATCCTGTGTAGATGCTACCGGTTGGGTTGGTGGTGCCCCCGGTATCTGGAGTCCTTGAACAACCTACTCGGGTGTGCGAGCGACGGGAGTCTGAGTGCCTGTGCCTCCCCCGTCCTGAGAAGTGGTTGCAGCCGTCTAGATAGACACCGCCTGAGAAAAACCGGCACACGTTGTCAGAATCTGAAGTAGGGCCTCATGAAGGCCTGTAATCACAATAGGCACAGGTGGTGCTTGAGCTGATGCATCAACAACTGGAACCTGGTCCTTATCTGGGATAAATGGTAGATCTGCATGTACTAACCCAGCTGCGGTACGGGCTGCACGTCTACCCCTACCACGGCCTCTATCGCGGCCTCGGCCGCTTGTGGCCCTGACTGGGAGTACTGGTGGCTGGCCCTCCTGACCGGCAGTACGAGTCCTCACCATCTGTGAGAGAATGAAAAAATAGATGTTTAGTTACTAGAATCAACAGATTCGCACGACAAGAATTCAAGAATGTGGAATTTTCCTAAAGGTTCTGTAGCCTCTCGAAGATAAGTACAAACGTCTCTGTACCGATCCGCATGACTCTACTAAACCCGCTCATGACTCGTGAGACCTATGTAACCTAGGCTTTGATACCAATCTGTTACAACCCAAACTAACCCTGTCGTGATGGCACCTATCGTGGTACTAGGCAAGTCGACCTTTCCAAGACTCTTTCAATATTTAACAGAAGTGAATTAAGACATTTAAAAAATTCAGAGTTTTTCATAAATACGGGGTAAAACCCAAATAAAAACATAAGTGCGGAAAAATAGCCCAACATCGGGGTGTCACTATATCATGAGCATCTAGATAACCAAACTAATACAACCAGTGTCTAAGAATCAATACAAGACAGAAAGAAATATATAGAAGGAGAGACAATGCACTGCGGACGCTGGCAGCTACCTCGTAGTCTTCGATACTCGATCCTCCAGGACTCAACGACCTCCGTAATCAAACACACATGGATCTGCACATGAAGTGCAGGGTGTAGCATGAGTACAACCAACTCAGCAAGTAACAAAAATAAATAAGGAGCTGAGAAGCAGTGACGAGCTATACACTACAGTTCATTTTAAAAGTTTTCAGCAAGAGTGAACGTGCTTTCAAATCCTGTGGTATAAGTCAAAACAGTTCGCGCTCATGTAAAATAGATAACAACCAAGTGCAACAATAAATAAAGCAGGTACAGCCTCTCAAGGCAGCAGTCACTCAACCCATCTACACTATCGGCTCTCAGCCCTCAATACACACTCTCAATACGTAGCTCCGCTCACTGGGGGTGTTCAGACTCATGAGTGGCTCCTATAGACCAAGCGCAATAAGCATGGACAACTCACGTGCTGCATGGACAAGTCATGTGCTATAATATCATATCTGGATCCGCACGGACAACTCACGTGCCATAGTATAAACAAAAGGATTCGCACAGACAACTCACGTGCCATAGAACAATACCTCACAACCAGGCCTTCGGCTTTACTCTGTCATGAACCTCTCTAGTCTCATAGCTCTCAATAAAGAAAGAGAAAGCAGCCCAAATCAAAGTGTTACAGTATATCATCAGGGGAAAAAAAATAACAGAGACTGAGTTAAACATGTACAAGAATCATTATGACTGAGTATAACTACCATGAATGGAATATAGCCTAAGCATGACTTCTAACATGAAAGGCAGTCATGTTCTAGTAAAAACATGAATGCATATAAACACAAATAAAGGCTATTAGACTTCACAGTCTCCTCGAACCGCCACACACCTGTCACCTAGCATGGGTGCCACCTCCAAACAGTCACATTATACCAAACTCCGGGTTTTATACCTGCAAGACCATATTTAAAATTGTTACTTACCTTAACAGTGTAGAACTCCTACTCCGAAATGCTCTTGCCTCTCGACTCGGCCTCCAAATGCTCTGAATTCCACAAGACGAATTATCAAATTAGCCCAAAACCCGAAATTGGCTCAAACTCGGCCCCCGGGCCCATATCTCGAAATATGAGAAAATTTACAAAACTAGAAATCTCATCCACTCACGAGTCCATATATACAAAATTCATCAAAATCCGAAATCGTTTGGTCCTTCAAATCCTTAAATTTCTCTCCAAAATCCAAAGCCTTAACCCCTTATTTTCACTAACTACATGATTAAACAATGACAAATCACTATACATATGAGTATTAGGGCTCAAGCAACTTACCTCACTGATAACCTTTGAATCTCCTCTCAAACATCACTCCAAAAGCTCCAAAAACGGACTTGAAAATGGTGGAAATGAGCCAAATTCGTGAAGGGTTCTATTTATGGTTTCTTACAAGGCTTTTCGCACATGCGGACCATTTCTCTCTTATGCGCAACCGCACCTGTGGAAAAAACCATCGCAGGTGTGGAACTCACTTATGAGCCCAAGTTTCGCATCTGCGGCCAACCTGTCGCACCTGCGCGTGACACGCCGCCTCTGCGAAGCCAACCTTCTTCCTCCCTTCCGCATTTGCGCCCCAGATCTCGCACCTGTGGGTTCGCATATGTGATAGCCTTCTCGCACATGCGCATCCTACCTAGCCCAGCACTGCCCGCACCTGCAAACCCCCATACACACCAGCGACCCCACACCTGCGATTCCCTTTTCGCAGGTGCGAAAATAACAGTAGCAGCAGCTTCAGCTGCATTTTCCAACTTCAACAAATCCGTTAACCACCCGGAATTACCCCGAGGACCTCGGGACCTCAAAAAAAATACCAACACGTCATATATCAACATACAAACTTATCGAGCCTTCGAATCACTCAAATCAACATCGAAACAACAAATTACCCTCAGATTCAACCCTATGAACTTCTAAAACTTCCAAATTCGACAACCGATGCCGAAAACAACCAAACCATGTCTGAATAACCAAATATTTTGCACACATGTCACAAATGACACTACGAACCAACTCCAACTCCCAGAATTCCATTCCGACCCTGATATCAATTTTTTTACTGCCGACCAAAAATTCGCCAATTTTCCAATCTCGCCACCTCAAGCCTAATTCTACCACGTACCTTCTAATCACATTTCGGACACGCTACTAAGTCCAAAATCGCCTAACGGAGCTAATGGATTCATTAAAATTCAAATCCGAGGTCGTTTACACATAGGTCAACATCCATTTGGCTTTTCCAACTTAAGCTTTTACTTTAGAGACTAATTGTCTCAATCCACTCCGAAACCACTCCGGACTCAAACAAACTAACCTGATACATTATAATATAGCTGAAAAGCACAAAAAGAAGCAGAAATGGGGGGAAACGAGGCTATAACTCTCGAAACGACCGGCCGAGTTGTTACATATGTTTGCTGTTTTGTGGTATATTGTGATGGAGATAAGGTTGTAAAATGATTCTTACATGTTGTTATTGTTGTTATCTTGTTGTTGTTGGTATATAATATTAGAGGAGAGCCTAGTTGCAGGGGAGATGCTGCCCAAATTTACGTAAACGAGCTACTAGTTTAAGTTGCGGACTTAGCCTTTACTCAGCACTGACTTTGAATCTCCTTATGATGTGGTAGATTGAATTGAGTTGTTTGAAGAAATTCTTGGAAGTTATTAAGGACTCAACGGAATTAAGGTATGTTAAGGCTATCCCTTCTTTCTTTTTGGCATGATCCAAATGATACAAACGAAACGAGCAAAATACGCAACTTTTATAAATGACTATATTCATATAAATACTAGGGGTGTCTATATTCTTGATTCCCCGTACGAATTATTATTATATCCTCTGTTCATGGGTCTCAGATAAATACGTATTTGATAAAGTTTGTCCGAAAGGCATATTGATTTTATGATAGTCGAGAAATCTTATTAACGTATTTCTTATCCATTTCATGCATTTATACATGTGCATTGACCCATGACCAGAAGGCGTTATATATGCGTATATTATATGTATATGGGATATGAGAAAAGGTTACGGCATTATATATGCACCACCACTTGATCAGCTGGTATAAGTTGATGATTTTGCCCACAGTGGTTGAGATGATATGATGGGATCCCTCATAGGCTTGATGATGTTATGTACGCATAAACCTATTCATGGTATGGCATTTATACGCACATGCATGACATTATAAATTTGCATGATTCATAGAGCTATTCAGAATTTCAGGTTGAGTTCTTTACTCCATGTTTCTTTCATGTCTTTTATATACTACTGTCATGCCTTACATACTTGGCACTTTATTTATACTTACGTCCCTTTTGCCTGGGGATGCTGCGTTTCATGCTCGCAGGTCTCGATAGATAGGTTGAGAGTTCTCCTAGTAGGCTATCAGCTCAGCAGAAGGTGTTTGTGCACTCCACTTGCTTCGGAGTTGCCTATTTGTTCAGTATGATTTCAATATGTATTGATTGGTATGGCGGGGCTCTGTCCCGACCTTTTATGATATTTATGTACTCTTAAAGGCTTGTAGACAGATGTCATGTATACGGATAGTGGTATGGTCTTATAGGCCAGTACGTCATATGTATAAGTCGGTATATCAAGTTGGGTCACCCTATATTGAGTATTTCCTCATGTTTTATTCTACTTATCTCACGACAACCTCTCTGGCTCATTTACCTATGATAGTATGATACGAAAGATACGTTACGTTGGTACTTGGTTTGAGTAAGGTATCGGGTGCCCTTCAAGGTCCTGCGGTTTGGGTAGTGACATACTTTATGAGTATTCAACCTCACTCAGCACGCTCAATCAATCAGCACCTCCCAATCACTCAAGACGCTCAATCACTCAGCACCTCCCAATCACTCAAGACGCTCAAACACTTGGCACTCACACTTAGTAGGTACCTACACTCACTATTAGTATCTCAAACTCTGGAGGGGTGGATCCAGCCAAAGCACTAATATAAGCCAATCATGGCATGTTGCGGTGTGCAGCCCGATCCATCATGAATCAATAAAGCCAGTTGCGGCATGCAACCCGATTCCATAAATATCACTCACAATCAGGCCATGGGCCTCACCTCAGTCATCAACCTCTCCAACCTCTCGGGCTCACAAATCTTATGCCAGTCAGCCAAAATAATGATAACATGATGTGACAACAAATGATAATAGAGACTAAGATATGATATGGAAATAAATGAATATGACTCAGTATGTAATTGCAATTTAAGCAAATAACTCAACAATAGAAATAACCTCAGTGGGTCCAACATAATAAGTATATGGCCTAAACATGATTTCTAACATGGATTGGATCACAGCTCAATTACTCTAACACATAGGAATTTCATGGATAGAAACAAGATAGATAACTACACAATACCAAAGAATCAATCGAGTCATAATTCACATAGTGCACGCCCACATCCCCATTACCTAGCATGTGCGTCACCTCAACCCCAACACATAACACGTATATTCAGTGATTCATACCCTCAGCACCAAGTTTAGAAGTGTTACTTACCTCGAACAAGCCGAATCCAACACTGAGGAAGCCATACAATATTCTAGAAATGCCATCTCGTGCATACCGACCTCCGAACGGCTTGAAACTAGCCAAAAGCAACTTGAGAATATCAAATAATGCCAAAGGAAACAAACCCAATCGATAAAGGTCGAATCCTTCATCAAAATCCCAAAGTCAATCAAAAAGTCAACCCGGGCACGCACTTCGAAATCCAATAAAACTCACAAAATCCAACAACCTATTCAATTACCACTCAACCATACTAATTTCACTCAAATTCGACTCTGAATCGATTTTCAAAACTTAAACAATTCAATTTATGAAAATTTAGACAAAACCCCCCAAATTTCACTTTGAAATCATTAATCAAATGCAAAAAACGAAGATGGATTGATAAAATATAACCAAAACCGAGTATAGAATACTTACCCCAACCTATGTGGTGAAAATCGCCCAAATCCAATCTTCCCAACTGAAAATATGACCAAATGAACAATCTGAAAAATCTAGTAACCCAATTTTTAACAAAATGACCATAAATTCAACATACGATGTCGAAACTTGATGATTTCATTTGCTATGGTTCCAAAATAATGATATGTATATAATGGTTTAGTCAAAACAAGAATCAAAGGCCGTTTCTCATTATGGTAACCTTTATGCTCAAATGGACATCGATACCGAAAACAATCACCATACATGTCATATTACATAATATGAAGTTACTCAAAGTGTCAAACCACCGAATGGAACGCTAAAGCTCAAAACGACCGATCAGGTCGTTACATTCTCCCCCACTTAAGCATGTGTTCGTCCTCGAACACGCCAAGAGTCATTTCAAAGCCATTAAATCACTCTGTAACCTTACCATGCACATACCCGGAAATTATCCCATGTCACCCCAACCCATATAAGTCTGACAACACAACATAACTAAAGATCCTTAATTCAACCTTTGCTCATAAGCCTTAGAACCCAACTTCCAACATCCGGAATTTCTTACAAGACTCGAATCTCACATATACACACTGTATAATTGTGAACAAGCTGTATCAAGCCATAACCATAACCCAAGATTTAATCACATGATATACCACACAACTCGTATACTCGTAGCAATAATTCTCGATCATATTAGCTGCTCAAAACAAACCCAATATCGGTAATAAACCCTGTATCAAGTAAAACCTCATCCAAAACCTTCGTATACTTCGGATGATGAAAGAAACATATAGAATCTCATAACCACTCATCAGATCAACAAGTCATGGAGCCATCTCTCGTCCACCAAGAACCAAATCCAAATCCTAAGCTAACTTCCGATATTATTCCTCCATACATACCATAATCAAATCTGTCCATTCTAGGTCCAACGAACTCTTCTCATCAATACAACCACTCTACTAACATGCCACACCAATAAAACCTTAATCCATAAACCATGCAGTCTGTCAACCAATACATAATAATTCAAGTGCACCCAAAAATGAAAAATGACTCAAATGAGAGAACCGTCCCGCAAGCTCAACAAGTACCACCACAACCGCAATGATATTAATCCATCATACATAGTAGAACCAAGACACACGAATATGACACAAAGGATCACATCCCAACATAACTTTGTTGCAATGCGTGACCACATCCAACACCGGTCCTATGAAATACCTCAAGCCACAATGCTCAAAATCATCAACTACACGCAATTTGATAGCAAGTACATGAAGTGCATGACCATAACCATGGAGAAGTAAATAACACAGTATACCACAACCCGAAAAGACCATTGCCAAGGTACAACCAACCATTCCACACCCAAATCACCATCTCGCTCGGATTCTGCTATAAGGCCCAAACAAAACCACTTCATGTGTGCATATAACCAACGAATCACCACCCCTTGTAGCATAGGAGAGTAACACATAGAACATATCCGAACACGAACAAGCTTAACTTTAACTGAAAGACACACCTTTTAGCAATAATGATGTTGAGTCAACAAATTCGAACCGATATAGAATACACATCCTAATTGGGCCTACCAATGGGCCCACAAATCAACTTCGATCATGCCCAAATGGATAAATGGCCCTCCAAGCGTCCACAATGACCTAACCATAGCACCTACTATTATCTAGCCAACTTTGGCCACATCTTCATAGTCCGCAACTCCGTAACAATCTTCTTTTGATAACTCCCACTCTCCAAATCCATAGAACACATGAATCACCATAGTCGATCCCAACTCCACCACTCGAATGACTAACACATCTCTCATACATAATCATTCCCATGAGAAATACCTCTATAATTCTTCCGTGCCACATAGCAAAAATCTTAACATCAACAGTCGATCAACCAGGCGAGTAACACAATGCCAATGAAACATCCGCAAGTCAACACACTATGCGCCTTCTGAAATGCGCACCCTTCTCAAGCAATACCAAGTAGTAATAGAATTTATCTAGTCATCTGAAACCGCCCATGTTGTCTAAGAATTCATGACCTTCCCTTCAAAATTGAACTGTGACCTTGCATATGGGAATCTCAATCCCACACAACACACTGCATCTATTATGCCATCATATGAAATATATGATAATCTCATAATCAACTCTGAGTCACCAGTAGAATACATACTTGATCAGTTAGAAACCTTCCGCTTGATCCCATCTAAGATAAAATCACAACACGCCACATACCCCTCATATATGTAGATAATACTCATCTCAATTTGTGGCAGAAATCATAGAGGACACTTTGAAACCCATTTGCACATAACCAAGCCATCAAAACTAAATTCCTCTAACTCAACCAAGTCACGTAGGTCGCCAAACCCAAGAGTATTACCACAAAACACCTATAAAGCCACATCACATCATAAGAACCAAAATAATCAAGCATACCAATACAATACTAATCCAACCTGCTACCAAGATGCCTATTTCTTCTGAGTTTCTTCTGAATTGCCTTCAAGTTAACACTTTTCTTTTCTAGAACACTATGACCCTTAACTCAACCCTCACCATGAGAGTTCCTAGCATAAAACCACATCACCCTAAGGCCCATAAACCGTATTGTTATTTAAACACTCAAAATACAGCACCCGAGACACCCACTATGAAGAGGCCTTATGTGAATCTAAAGTCATTTCCTTCACCTTCCTGATACTAAAATGTAGAATCCATAATGATAGAGAAATATCGCGAGTCTTGACACCATCCAATGTAAATCTCAAATTCTAGCCATATACAAATCCGACAAATTCTCAATTGCTACATATAAATCTTGAATCCATTAGACCTTCTGGAGATTCATTCACTCTACTCAAATCTCAATTGCACCACCCAAACAGGCCGAACGACCTGTTCCCCATTAGCACAACAACACCTAAAGAAGTTACCCCGCCTTAACTCAACTGAGAAAATTTCTACTCCATACGTACTACATCCTTCACGAATAATAGCTCAATCATTCCATGAGTCCCATATACCAATAAAGTGCAATATAAATCGTATCCAGAAATTCCCTTACTCGAGTCATCCTCGATCTCAACCTCTGTAAGTCATAACGGATTCAAAAATATGCCTCAAACCAAAACTTGTACAATACATAACCATGCAATCAAATCGTCGATAGCAGACTCCCCCACTTGGCTCAAATCCATAGAACAAAACATTTGATAACTAACAATACCTATACTTTATGACTTTCATAATCACGCACTAAAATTCAACTAAATCCTTCATAAGTTCATGTAACGCAAACCATATAATAACTCAAATCATCTACTAAGCTCGCATTCATCCTCGTGACGGCCAAGACAACTTTCTCAACCAATACAAACTCAAATGCAACACCTATAACCCATTAGTAGAAAAGAAACCCTCCACACAATATAATAAGTATCACACATCCGTAGATTACCCCGCAGGTGATAACCCACATGCTTAGCCTCAAACCAGCATATCTCTATACCCTTTCATAGCCACAACTACTACGTAATCACTTAATCTTCCTAAGTCTGAACTATCACACCCTAAACCTGGGGGGGTGACCGTCACCCGGTGCCTCATCTATCCTTACGTACAAACTTGCGACTAAGGAAATCTGAACATATAATGTCATACTTTGGCCATGGGCCATATTGTAAGATAATTTGCGAAGCAAAATATAAAACTGAATGGATACCAAAGCAAACTAAACATCAATATAAAGCTGATCCGGCAAGGACGTCATAATTACTACAGGTGACAAACCAACAAAATATACATAAAAGGCCTACAAGCCCAACATACTGCACTAACTGACAAGATATGTCTACAAGCCTCTACTGATGGATGTACCGTGATCAGAACAAGGCCCCAACCTACTCATAACCTATATACATATATACACAAGATATACATAAAACTCTTAGACCCGGCAACTCCGAAGGACGTGGAGCTTACTGATAAAGCTGAACTCGGGAAACACCTATTGAGGAGCTCTACCGCCTATCTGTCTGAACCTGCACGCAAGAAGGCAGCGTCCCTAGAGAAAGGGACGTCAGTACGAAATAATGTACCGAGTATGTAAGGCAACAAAATAACTTAAAGCTGAAACTAAACTGATAATATATTAACTGAAAGTAACTAGGAGTCAAAGATAATCTGAAGATATGCTTACCTACTGATACTGACTCAACTCTCTCAATATCGTAAGTAAAATAACTATCCGGCCCTATAAGCCTCGGTATATATACAACTGCTCTACCATAGTAGGCTCGCTCATAGGCGCTCGGCCATACTAGGCTTTGTATCTCGGCCAACTGGGCTCACTCATAGGCGCTCGACCACAGTAGGCTTGGTATATAACTTACCATCTGATCATAGGTTGCGCAATAGGGGCCTGCCCATCGATTATAGCTCAATGGTAATGAAAATAATGTAATACTCTATATATAGGCTCTTTGCTCTCTTGACTGGAAGAAGACAATACTCAATTAAATATGAAGTCCCGGTAAGGAGAATACTGTAATTTATGAGACTAGAATAATGTATATAAATTCGGGAGTATGAACTTTTCTTTATGCCTCGTTATCAAACACATGTAATTACGAGATCATGCCAAAATGAAGGAAGGGCTTAGCCTTAACATACTTGGAGTAGGGGGAATATCCATATGATATTCTTAAGAAGGATTGCACCGTACTCCCTTAAAATTGCAAAATCTCACATTGCTTAAGATGCTATGAAATCTTTGTTCGAATTATTGAAGATCAGTACCTTACTTGTTGAAGATCACGTTGTTTCAGATTGCACCATACTTAGAGTCTTTGCTATTTTTGACTTGTTGAAAGATATGTATCTTTCTTTGAATTAAAAAGGCCTTATGTTTGAATTAGTGTGGGGTCCACTCCATGTGGTGGATTAACCCCACCCCTTAATCTTTGATTTTTGCCACATAACACATAATGACTAAGGGTCATATATTTTGGTGGTGGCTTGTTGCCACATGGGGGTGGGGTTTTTAATCTTTATCCCATAATTCATTAGTTAATTAGGTAATATCTCGTTACCCAATAATTAACCAAGTACCCACATAATTAATAATTATCTCAACTTACTTAAAATACTACTCACTTTTAACATACCTTGTACACCTTACTATCATGGTCATGTAGTTCCTTGTATGGCACTAGTCCATAAGTACCGGGTATTATAGCTCGGACCGTATTTTATCCACAAATTGTCAAACTTCAACGAAACTCATTTTCTTCGATTCGCTTACTCTCTCTCCTTCACGAATTTACTTATCAATTATTTTAAATAGCATAATACTTATAATCTCAAAATAATCTCATTCCCGAGCTTACGTCGATTAACTTACGATGAAACTTTAACGTACGATAATGCGGGATGTAACATCATTCTTCCCTTTGGAACATTCGTCCTCGAATGTTGACTGATGCACTTATCATTTTCATAACTTATGTCTTCTGAATACTTTAATATTCTCCTTGCCATTTAGGCAACTGTTCTTTGAATAAATCCAAAGGTCAGGGCATTCCCCCCTTTAAGCCTCTTTCTCACACCACGACTTGTAGTCAGAATCCTTCTAATCTCATAACTTTTGCTACCTTGTATCAAGCATCATGTAAGACTCTAACTTTGTATGTGCGCCTATGCAACTCTTCTCTTCTCTTTTCTCCAGCCTTTCGCCAATGTCTAAGCTTCTCTTTGTGTTCATATATAAAATTATGTCAAGTTGTCCCTCTAGGCATCATCAGCTTTACTTCATCTAAGTAGGCCATACTATACCATAATTCTTACTTCAATTTATCGTTACTGAGGTCTGCTACCAAACTCCAGGTTACTCTCGTTGCTTATCCTATGTGCATAAAGCTATGTTTTTTAATGCTTCTTCATTACTGTTCATCTTAAGATTGATGGCCTAATCTCATCTCGTACTTTGCAGCTTTTACCCATCCATTGTTGATTTACCTCAATGTTGATCTACAATCTTCCATTGATAACTTGAAACTTCTTACGTATAATATTGCCACTAGGCTTACGCTACATCATGGAACATTTGAAGTGATCTTCCTGATCCACCTGGGGGCGATACTATACTTTGATAACCATATTTCATAGCATCCTAATGTGATTTTCCTCATGTAAGTACTTTAATCCTAGACAATTCATGAAATCATTACTCAATCGAAGCCCCAAGCGTCATCCTTCATTTATCACAATTACACTTTCATTCTACTACCAGGGCAGCATTCCATCTCTTCTAAATGCTACTAGCCTTAGACTCTTTTGAGTTCACTTAGGCTATACTGAGCTTTCTATAACTTAGAGAGACCATTAGCTCCTTTGTTTTCATGGGCTTAATCCTGAGGACTTATCTATTCTCGTCACCTTCTCACTCGCCCTTTATTATCCTTACTCCTGCCTTCCTAAAACCTTGTCGCTTTACCATACTTTAGCTTGCGACCTATACATATCTATTTATACTACTCATAACCTTCCTTCAACTTGCTTTCACCATAGATTTCCTCGTGTTATTTTGGAACATCAAACGAGACATCACATCGTGTCTAACTCTTCTTTACTCTTTTTAACTAGACCTCTCGATACATAAAAACCATAGGTGGGGAAATATGCCACTGACGATGCTGTTATCATTCCTGGATATTAGGTCTCAGCGCTTCTGGCCTTCTATATGAAGTATGGACTATTCACAACCTTCTGCATTTGAGTATCTCGTACGTTGTTCACTTTTACCTTACTTACCTTAAAATATTGCCTCACATCTTCTATTTCTTTTATGACCTCCCTTCCACAGGTATAATTCACATCCACAACTTGAAGCTCTATTATAACATTTGTACCTCTGGTGCATACACAATCCAGTGGGAGCTTCATACTGACTTCTTATGAGGCTGGTACTTTTCTTACTGGATTTATCGTAGAGCCGTTATAGTATATGGTTGTTGTACTATCTCTCTTGTACCTCTAATATTAAGAGTGATTCTGCAATGTTCTCAATCATGATGTATAAAATTCTCTGGTTCCAATAATCAGACTCCTGATTTGTTTCGTTGATGTAACTCTTTAGTTTCCTCTTCCTTCTGAACAGCCTTCGTGTAGGCTTAAGCTTTATTCCGATATGCAGATCCTGGTATTAGTTATTACTTTAGTCATTCATAGCCGCTATGGAATATCCGTGATACCATCACCTAACAATTCAATCCCTTGTCTATGACCTGGACTGAATTCTTTCTTTTAACTTATACCAGAGTCTTCTACAATTGTATGATTGTCAACATATATATTGCATGGATAATACTCCAAAAAATAAAGTGCATTCATGACGTAATTCATTCTGGATCACTGATCGAATAATTCCTTTCGTTCCTTCTCAACTTTCTTTAAATGTAAGCAATTACTTTTCCTGGTCTTTCTCCCCCCCTTGTTGTGTGCATACTTAGCGTATCTTAGTTCTCATGCATGTCAGAATTTTGTGCAATTCATATGGTCTCGAATATTACTTTTGGTTTCATTTCCCGCTCATTAGCCACACTAGGTGCCACTTCCTTATGGAGTGCATACAATGTTGTTGTGAGACTGTTGTTACAAGACCATTTCCTCTTTTGGTCACTATTCTTAGGTTGAAGCCTTCTTCCTTATTTCCTCAGCTAGTCTTTCGCTGTAGCATTTAGCGAGACCTTCTGGATTTTGTAAAGTTACAAGCTTATTACGTCGTATACTCGACAGGATTTTTGATGACCTTCCTCGCCTATAATTATCCGTAGTTACTTACTTCCACGCCCTTATACTTGTAGGGTTGCTTCTGAGCTAATATTTTGACTGTCTTCTCAGTGGCACTCTCTTTTACTTCCGTAACACTCATACGGTACCTTTAACTATCCCAACTCCTATCTAAATATTTCTCTAGGATCACGATGTTATAACTACGAGACTAAATTCCCCATGTTGGGTTCACTATGTTTATCTTGCATGATCTGCCGATTAGTCTGTATCCTCTTGTCTAGCCATAACTAGGCTCTTCCTGAATCAACTACCAACTACTTGTTGGCCCATTCTTATATTAGTATTCCACGTAATCTTTCTTGGGTTATTTCCTTTGTCTTAATTTACGTCTCGCACTGGTTCTTTATCTATCAATAACATCTCGGGTAGGAACCCTTACTTCCTCTCCTTGACGTCGTTCTTGCATAATGTTCTGGAATCATAGCATATATGTAGGATTTGAATGAGTGCAATCTCATCCCTTTCTCATTTTTATCGCATTTTTCCTTTACTATTCCATAGTTACTAGTACCACTTAATTCTGATTTAATGCCACATCGATCCATATTCCCCCCTTTAGGGGAGTACTAACATTTAGTGCTACGATGATCTACGTATAATTATTTTACCTCTTTATCTTTGGCATCTTTTCACATCTTCAATGACTCTTACTCACCTTGCGGTAATCCTTCTACACCAAGGATAACGAAATTCCTTGCTCACGAGGGTGTCACTTAGTGTAACTGGGACATACATTCCCTTAAACTTAATTTTATTCACATTGTTTGCTTTAGGGAAGCATCTTCCTGAATGACCATTCTCTGAATTTCTCATGAATCGTCTTCTGTTGTCCATTCTATTATCGCCGGAGCGCAATCTGAAATTCTCATGATGCTGACCATTATCAAATCACTCAATCCCCAATTCATGTTTAGTTTATCTTGTTCACCAATCCATACTGATTTCAATTACTCTGGGTCTAACTTTTCCTTCTGATAATCACGTTAGAGTCACAAACTTATTTCTCGAAATGAGGATATGACTTTATGACTTATACTCTTTTGTTGCCTCAAGGCCTGTCACCTCTCGTCTCTTCCTTTACTTGATTATAGATTCTGGAATATTTTCAATGTTTTTTTTATGATCTACCGCTGTCATCCAAGTATCACATCTTACTCATAATGCTTCATTATCTCTCTTCTAATTTCCCTGCTAATATTTCTGTCTATCACTTTATTATGAAAACTTTAACAAGACGTTCTTTTGCTTTTAGCTCCCCTTGCTCCATCCACGAACTCTTCGGGTTGCTTAACGTTCTCGCTCTACTAAAGACGGGAGCCATACTTAGGTAATATTTATCCCTTCAAGGCTTCCAGTGCCTATATTTGTAGTGCTCATATATAGCTGTACTATTTTAGAGTGCACCATCTGGGTGTCTCACAAGGAAATCTATTAGCACTTGAGTCTGTACCAGTTATGAATGAATTTCCGCAGGTCTTTACTGATGAACTCCCTGGGATCCTGCCACACAAGGAGATTGATTTTGGGATTCATGTGATGCCAGGCATTCAACCTATATCTGTTCCACATTACAGAATGGCACCAGCAGAGTTGAGTAAGCTAAAGGAACAACTAAAGGATTTGTTAGAGAAGGGTTTCAACCGGCCGAGTGAGTCGCCTTAGGGTGCACCGTTTCTATTCGTAAGGAAGAAAGATGGGTCATTGAGAATGTGATTATTGGCAGCTCAACAAGGTCACAATCAAGAATAAGTACCCGCTGCCAAGAATAGATTACTTTTTTGATCAATTGCATGGTGCTAAGTATTTCTCCAAAATTGATTTGAGATCCTTGTACCATCAATTGAAGATCAGGGAGCAGGATATTCCGAAAACAACATTCAGAACCCGGTATGGGCACTTTGCATTTCTGGTAATGTCTTTTGGGCTAACAAACGCCCAGGCAACTTTTATGGATCTTATGAACCGAGTTTTCAAGTCGTTCCTCGAATATTTTGTGATAGTGTTTATTGACGATATCCTTGTATATTCACGAAGATGAGAGGACCGCACCGATCACCTCAGGGCAGTTCTACAGACTCTACGTCAGCACCAGTTGTATCCAAAGTTTTTGAAATCTGAATTTTGGCTTGAATCTGTCATGTTCTTGGGTCATGTCGTCTCTAGAGAAGGAATTAAGGTTGATCCTCAGAAGATTGCAGCTGTGAAGAATTGGCCTAGACCTACAACTCCAACTGAAATTCGCAGTTTCTTGGGCTTAGCCGGGTATTACAGGAAATTTGTGGAGGGATTCTCCACTCTTGCCTCTCCATTGACTAAGTTGACGTAGAAGACAGCTAAGTTCCAATGCTCAGATACTTATGAAAGGAGCTTCCAGGAGTTGAAATCAAGATTCACTACGACACCGGTATTGACCCTACCAGAGGGTACATATGGGTTTGTGATATATTATGATTATTCAAGAATTGGACATGGGTGTGTTTTAATGCATCATGGCAAGGTGATAGCTTATGCTTCTAGGCAACTCAAGAATCACGAAAAGAACTATCCAACACACAACTTAGAGCGTGCGGCAGTGGTATTTGCATTGAAGATTTGGCGTCATTATCTATATGGGATCCATGTAGATATATAGACGGACCATAAGAGCCTTCAATACATTTTCAAGCCGAAGGAATTGAATTTGAGGCATAGAATATGGCTTGAGTTACTCAAGGATTACGACATCGATAATCTGTATCATCTGGGGAAGGCTAATGTTGTAGCGAATACTCTTAGCCGGAAATCTATGGGTAGTTTGGCTCAGTTGGAGGCATATAAAAGGTTGTTGGCCAAGGAGGTTCACCGGTTGGCTAGTTTGGGAGTTCGTCTTACGGATTCTAGTGAAGGAGGAGTGATTGTGCAAAATAGGGTTGAATCATCACTTGTTGTGGAAGTTTAAGAAAAGCAATACAACGACCCATTGTTGGTACAACTGAAGGAGAGGATTCATAAACATAAGACCATGGCATTTTCTCTTGGCATGGATGATGGTACATTAAGGTACCAAGGCAGACTATGTGTGCTAGATGTGGATGGTCTCTCGGAAAGAATCATGACCGAGGCTCATACTTCCAAGTATTCTGTGCATCTGAGCTCTACAAAGATGTACCATGATCTTAAAAAAGTCTACTAGTGGAACGATATAAAGACGAATGTAACGAACTTTATGGCAAGATGTCCAAATTGTCAACAAATAAAGTCCAAGCATAAAAGGTTGGGTGGGTTGGCCCAGAACAAAGAAATTCCTATGTGGAAATGAGAGATGATCAATATGGATTTTTTGGTAGGACTACCTCGCACTCCTCGCAAGTTCGACTTGATTTGGATGATTGGGATCGACATACTAAATCAACAAACTTCTTACTTGTTAAGGCTACTGACACAGCGGAGCAGTATGCTCAATTATATATCAAGGAAATAGTCAGGCTCTATGGCACTCCACTTTCCATCATTTCCGATCAGGGGCATAGTTCACAGTTAACGTTTGGAAGAAGTTTCAGCAAGGGTTGGGCACACAGGTAAATCTAGTACAACTTTCCATTCACAGACCGACGGGCAAGCGGAGCAGACTATTCTGATGCTCGAGGACATGTTGTGCGCTTGTGTTCTTGACTTCAAAGGTAGCTGGGATGAGTCCAAGGTATGTTGGACCATAAAAAATCATTCAGAGGGTCGGTCAGGTGGCTTACAGGCTAGAACTACCTCCAGAAATATCCTTCGTGCACCTTGTGTTTCATGTGTCCATGTTGAAGAAGGTGATTGAAGATCTATCGCTTATTGTTCAAATTCCGACTATAAAGGTTAATGAAGAGTTGAGTTATGAAGAAATTCCAATTGCCATTCTTGATAGGCAAGTCCGGAAGTTGAGAAATAAAGAGATTGCATTCGTGAAAGTGTTATGGCGAAACCAACAGGTTGAAGAGGCTACCTGGGAAGCCGAGGAAGAGATGAAGAACAAGTACGCTAATTTATTTAAATAACTTATGTTAGGAATACTCCCTCTTGGTAATGCAATTTTTATGGCGTTGTTGCCGATGTTGTTTTCAAATTGTTTTACATCGTTATGTTGTGGTTATGCTATTAGGATTGGGTTCTGGGATTCACTGATAGGTGGATAGGCCCAATTACAGGGGAAACTCTACCGAAAAATTTGGAAATTTAGGTAGTTAGTCAAAAATTGGGGACTGTTGAGGTGTGAAGTAATGGCTGAATCACTGCGGATGCTAATGGCAGATTTTGACCCTCATTCGGGGAAAAAATGATCTTAAGCGGGGGAGGATGTATGGCCCCATAAAATCTTACCAAAAACCCTGGGTTCCGTAGTGTCGAGGTGGACTTATGTGTTAACGATTGTAGGAGTGAAGCAGAAACCTGAGCAAATTTTGGGACAAATATGCGGTCCATTCTACGGCCGCATAATTATTTTGCGGGACGTGCAATCCATCGCAAATCCCACATAAAATATTTTCGGAGGGATGTTCTGTGGCGCATTATGCGACCGCAGAATAAGTGTGCGGACCGCAAACTAGTCACAGAATGAAGTAGAAAATGCCAGTTCCACAGGGCCATTATGCGGCCCATTTTACGGACCGCGAAAGCTTTATGCGGTCGCATATGCAACCGCAGATTTGCATCGGGGCTTCATTTTTTTTTAATTATTGAACCCGATCCCATTCTTATAAAATAGCCTTAGAGATCATTTTAGAAGGTTAAAACTTACATTTATAGAGAGAGGCAGTGTCGTTGAGTGAGAGGGGGAGCTCCTAAGCTCATCATTCATCAATGCTTGCTCAAAGATGAAGAATTTGCAAGAACAATTCACTAGGTCTTCATTCTAGAGGTAAGGTTCTACTCCATAACCCTCAATTTCGTGATTTTAACTAAAAATAGTTAATAAGCCAAGAAAATTCTTGGGTGTGGGAGTTGTTTATTTTACATGCATGTACCATCAAGGGTAGTGGAAAGATTGTTGAGTTTGAGTAAATTTTGGGTGGTGGGATGAAAGAATCCACCATAGGAGGACCTTGAAACCTTAATGCATACCTAGTATTTGATAAAATGCTCAAGTGAGCTGGAACTATGAACTCATTCCTACTTTATGTTCAATTTTATTATATATCTAAATAGATCGAAGTGGCTAAGATTTTGGAACATTGTAGTAGTTTAAAAGCTCAAGGCGAGGTATGTTGGTTAAACTCTTCTCTTAAAATTGACCCCACAATATCCTTGTAATTCCCAGGATGCTTATTATAAATTGATTAATTCGAATAAGCTGTGTCTCAACGTAAGTATGCGTTCAATCTGTACCCTAACGATTCTTGTTATGTTGAGTTACCGTTAGAGAATGTGGTTTAAGTATGGGTTGTGTGGCATTGTGTTGTGATTTAAAAACATGTTTCTAATGAAAGTTATCATGTCAATTGTGTAAGAAATCACATGTTCCTAAGACCCTAAATTGCTCAAATAAGTTTTTAAAGTCTTGATTTGAAAGGCCTTGTTGTCGAGTATCCACAATGGTATTTGAAAGTAAAAGACGAGAGCATGAAATATGATCTGCGGCCACGTGCCAAGAATTGTATTGCATTATGGCCAATGGTGCCAATAAAATGAACGACATGTAAAAGAATATGAAATGAGTGATAAATTCGTTTATTAATAAATGCTTTGGGAGTATTGTTTAGTCACTGAGGAAGGGAAGGTCAAAATAACCTAACACCGAAACTACACGTACCGGTGTAGGAGTAATTGAGGGGTAAATCCCCGCATTAATGTGATGGGGTTGTTTCCCCTTATATGGGATGATATTTATGTGTTGAGATATTTCCCCTTCAATGGGATGGGATTATTGCTAGTAAGATGTGATGCCGACCCACAAGGCATTGTGATGAGACGGCATAGACGATCGGGCAGAGATCCGATGCCATGCCGCGCACATGGTGGTATTGTGAGTGGATGTCTCAGGGTGAGACGGCTTAGCCGATCGGGCATATATCGAACTTCGTGCTAAAACACTGTGGTATATCGATGCTAAAGGTCTCCCAATTTAAAATATCGAACTTGATTGAAATTTACCTTTCCCTAACATGACCTTTTTTTCCTATTTGGGTCTCTTATTGATTTCATGTTTCTTTCTCCGCTTATTGTTACTCGTTCTATCGAGAGGGTGTTTAGATTTACATACTAGTACTATTTCATATGTACTAACGTCCATTTTGCCGGGGGTGTTACATCTTTAATGGATGCAGGTGGTTCCATAGCAGGTGGTGATGATCAGTGATAGCAGCATACCATCTCCTCAGCTGACTTGGTGAGCCCCACTGTACTTCGGGGTCCTATATCTCTTATTCTCTTTTCATATCATTTCGAGGTATACCCGGGGCCTTGTTGCCGGCACTGGCTTATCACTCTTTGGTTATGTTGGAAGCTCCGTAGATATAGTGTGGGTTGTATCTTATTTTGGGAAAGTTGAACTTAACTTGTTGTAATTGTACCATTTGTTTTACTTTCACTATGAATGTATAATGTCTTGCTATGGAAACTTGTTTACGACATAACTAATGAAAACGAACTAGTGTTATTCACATGACCTCTTACTGTCTAGCTAATGAAATGTATTCATCTCTTTAATCATGGGTGAGTTGGGTAGACGACATTGTGCAGGCTTGCTTGACCGGGGTAACCATGTGGAGCGCCGGTCGCGCTCCCCAAGGTCGGGGCGTGACATATATGGCCTAAACATGATTTCTAACATGGATCACAGCGCAATTACTCTAACACATAGGAATTTCATGGATAGTAACAACATAGATAACTACACAGCACCACAAAATCAATCGAGTCATAATTCACACGGTGCACGCCCACACGCCCGTCACTTAGCATGTGTGCCACCTCAACTCCAACACATAACACGTATATTCAGGTATGCATACCCTCAGCAGAAAGTTTAGAAGTATTACTTACCTCGAACTAACCGAATACAATACCGAGGAAGCCAAACAATACTCTAGAAACGCCATCCCGTGCGTACCGGCCTTTGAATGGCTCAAAACTAGCCAAAAGTAACTCGAGAATATCAGATAATGCCAAAGGAAATGAACCCAATCGATAACGGTCGAATCTTTAATCAAAAGTCCAAAGTCAACTGCAAAGTCAAACCTGGGCCCGCACCTCAGAATTCGACGAAACTCACAAAAATCGACAACCCATTTAATTACGAGTCCAACCATACTATTTTCACTCAAATCCTACTCTGAATCGATGTTCAAAACTCAAAAAAAATCACTTTTTGAAATTTTAGATAAAACCCCCCAACATTTCACTTTGAAATCATCAATCAAATGCGAAAAACGAGGATAGATTCATGAAATATATCCAAAACCGAGTATAGAATACTTACCCCAATCCGTATGGTGAAAATTGCCTCCAACGTCTCCAAAGTTCGAGCTTCTCAACTCAAAATATGACCAAATGAACAAACCCTCAATATTTTATGCTTCTATTCAGCTGTTCTATCTTTTTTCTTGTGCCAAACGATCTGCAAACTCACTTTTGATGCATCCAATAGATTCCTCGTGAAATTCCAAGCTTTTGAATCACTCCATTTGACCTTATAACAAAGGATATATGTTTTAATATTTGAAAATAGTGTAGATGTTTAAATACGAATTCAGTGACAATTTCGAAATTAATCTGAAAAATTTGACAACCCAATTCTTAGTAAAATGACCATAAATTCTGCATACGAAGTCGAAACTTGATGATTTCAGTGGCTATAGTTCCAAAATTATGATACAGATATAATTGGTTTAGTCAAAACAAGAATCAAATGTCGTTTGCTCAATATGGCAACCTTTACGCTCAAATCGACGTCGAAACTGAAAACAATCACCATACAGCCCAAACTTATCCAAAACTCATTGGAATTTAACGAAATTTTTGGACATGTCCAATTCTTAGCAAAATGACCATAAATTATGAATATGATGTCGAAACTTGATTATTTCAGTTGTTATGGTTCCAAAATTACGATACAGATATAATGGTTTAGTCAAAACATGAATCAAATGTCGTTTGCTCAATATGGTAACATTTATACTCAAATCGACGTCGAAACCGAAAACAATCACCATACAACCCAAACTTATCCAAAATGCATCAGAATTTAACCAAACTTTGTGGACATGTCCAAAATTATCATACAAACCTATTGGAATAATTAAAAACCTGATTCCGAGTCTATTTACCTAAAAGCCAAACCTTGGTCAACTTTTCCTATCTAAAACTTCTAAAATGAGAATCACTCTTCCAAATCAATCCCAGACCGCTCGAAAATCGAAACCAACTATGCACGCAAGTGATAATACATAATATAAAACTACTCAAAGTCTCAAACTACCGAATGGAATGCTAAAGCTCAAACGACCGGTCTGATCATTATAATATTATTAATATTAAAAAGTTCTAATGGACAATAAAGATACATGAAGGCTGAATCCAGAAAGGTTTTATTTTACCTGTGATAAAATATTAGTAAATTCTGTATTTATAAATTAACAATGTGAAATCTTTTAGCGGACTCGGACATGCAATTTAGGTGCCATTGTGGTAGAATGTCTAATGGGATAGTGGGAATCTAAAGAAAGATTCACATACTTTAACAGGACAACATAAATTGAGAACTACGTCACAAAAAAGCCCTCTCCATCAAATGATCCTTCATAGTTCTGTTTATAGATTCTTTTAATTACTATCTTCTAGGAGATTATGATATTTTTTGTGCAACTACACTCCATCCTATATCTTTTAAATTTATCACCCTATTCTTTTTTTCTACTTTCTTTTAATTACAGTTCTATAGGAGACTGAATCATATTTATGTAACTGTACATCATCCTAGATTTTTTTGATTGATTATTCTGGTCCATTTTCTTTGAAATAGTGTTTCTAGCATGCTTATATTGTGATTGTAGCTATTGATCATGTTCCCCGGATCTTATTATGTACAATGGTACTCATCTTGGTTGTTAATAACATTTTACATCAAAAATTATGGTTTGAATCACATATTCATTTTTATATTAATTTTTGCAAAATAAAAAACGCTGCAAAATATAAACAAGTTTTGGGTATAAATGATCACACCTTACTGCTTATCCATCCTATAAATTTGAAGGTTGTTGTCTATATGAAATGAATTGTTTAATCAAATATCGAACCTGTGCACTGCACGGGCTTTCATTTCTAGTGCAACTAGCTAAAACATACTTCATAAATATACAAGACTAGAAGACCTAGACTTGTCTATTCTCGCCAGGTCCCCCATAGAGTACAAAATGTTGACGCTTTGCAGCTTGCCAATGAGGTATATCAACAACCTTGTATAAATTAGGATTGTCTGCATATGCAGTAGTTTTATCTTCATCTATGGTCTCACCTTTATTATTTAGAACTGTAATCCTTCTACAATAAGCTTCATGACCTGTGTTTCCAATGGGTAAAAGTCCGGAGTCCATTGGGGGTCCGGGCACACCTGTAGGACTATATACTACTCCTCCCCACTCAACATTTGTAGCAAAGCTTTTTAAATCAGTGAAGATCCTTTGAGGCCAAAATCCAATTTGTTTATAGTCCTCTTCAAGCAAGAGCCACCAATTCCCGTTGACCAAATCCTTTTATTTTTAATAACAAGTGTCTAGGTTAGTATTTTTGTGTATACACTAAAAGATTTTATAGAAACTTAATAAAAGAAAGATAAAGCGTACCCGATCGATGGACATGGTGTCCTCCCATGAAGCTTCTCCAATTTGTGAAATAGTATCGTATACCATATCAATAGGTATCTTAGTGTTCACCAATACAAAGCCAGGGCATAGTATATTGAAGCAATGTATATTACCAGCCTATTTATAAAAATTTCTCTTACATAAGTTATGAAAATTAAGGTACATAGATAAACCAAATTTTATGTACTTGATAATAAAATCATAGGAGTATATTTAGATATTTAACTTACTTGAAAATGTATAAATAGCCTAGTTTTAGTATCCCCGTAAAGTGTTGGATCCACCTAGAGCACGAAATAAATTTATCATGATAATTGAGTGGAAGCTTACTGATAACAATTTAAACTTGCATCTAGACAACAACAATAACAACAACAACAACCCAGTATAATCCCAATAGTGGAGTCTGGGGAGGGTAGTGTGTACGCAGACCTTACCCCTACCCTGGGGTAGAGAGGCTGTTTCCGATAGACCCTCGGCTTTCTCCCTCCAACAACTCCTCACCTTACTCTTGGGGTGACTCGAACTCACAACCTCTTGGTTGGAATTGGAGGGTGCTTCCCACTAGAGCAACACACTCTTGTCAAAACTTGCATCTAGAGTATAGTATATATTCAAAATTATCACATCGTCTTTTCCTTTATTCTCCTAACCAACCCTACTCAAAAGAATAAATAACTTAAAAAGAAATAATGATGTCAAATTGAAAAGAAAATAATTAATTTTATGGCATAATTATTGAACTTACTCTCCATCCAACTTGTACAATATCTGACCCTTTTTGAATTTTCAATCGACATGCACTATGTTGCTGACCTTCAACGTGAGGATTCCATAAACTAGCTGCCATTGTTGCTCCCCCAAACTTATTATTTGGATCATTTTGAGTTCGAGCTATTGCAACCTGAATATAATAATTAATTCATGGTAAAATTAAGTGCATCCAAATTTAGCATGTTCATATTTGCTTGAAATCTTAATATTTGTTTTACAACAAACAACGAGGGGCCAAGGAAAGAGTGAAAAATTAAAAGAAAGCTTGAGTAAGACTTAATTTGTGCCTACTCTAAGACAAGTGAAGGCAAGCGGCCAAAGAAAATCCACTCACACTGCTAAGGTGCTATTTGTACATCATTCCCCTTTATATAATTTTAAAATTGAGAAAATGATCTTTTAGATCTTTTATGTGTAAAATATATCTCTTACGTGTAAAAGTAAATCTATCGTGTGTAAAAAAAAAAGAGGTAGGGTCATAAAACTAAACACAAGTTTGTAAAGAGCCACAAACCGAATTGACTCCATTGCTATGTTTAACTATTTTCATAAATATTAAATCCAAAAAAGATATATATTTATATATTTTCTCTTTTATATTTGTTCACTATATTAAAAATATATTTTTAATTGTATTTTTTCATTTAGAAAATCAAGAGAAAAATAAATTATTTTTCATATATTACCCTTATCATTAACTACTTATTCCTAAATTATTTTTTAAGATTTTGAAATATTGTCATTATTATAAGTATATGATAAAATATGCACTTCTTGAGAGTATCAAGTAAGCTTAGCTCAAAAAAGAAACAAAAGAAATTCTACATATCAACTCTATTCTTCCACATGTATACCTTGTATCCTTGCGAAGATTTGTATTTTCTTTTTGGCTCACTATTGTTAGCCTGTGAACAAGCAGGTAAATATATAGATATATATATATGAGATTAGTCGCGATACTTGAGAAGTAAACATATTTAATCTCTTAATGCATGACTTTTTTGTAAGTCTTACTTAGTTTGATGAATATTTATACTGTTATATCTATAAAGATTATATTGTTTGAACGTGAATTATTCAAGCGAAAGCTATTAATTAGTATAAAATTATCTTACAACAGCCAATTGGACACCAAATGTTATATCTTCCGGTGGTGGAATATGTCTTTGTCTAATAAGATCTTCTTTGCCAATTCTTTTAATAGGAACTGTTCCAATGGGACAACCTTCACCGTTTAGCCATATTGTTGATAACCCACTAGTTGTAGAGGTACCTGAATTCTGCTTTAACTTATGTAAAGTAGGTTTCATCTGTCCATCCAAAATTAAGAAGATTGTATGTCACAATTTTATATTTTTATATAAAAAAGTCCATGGTAAATGGAGATTAGAGACATGCCTCATGATGAAAATTATGATTCTGCATCAATGGATGATCAAATGCAGGTTGCTTGTAAAAATTCACACAAAAGTATAAATCCCCATATGTAGTCTGCGTGCCAAAAAAATCATAAAATAAATAATCTCTAATATACTGATTGTGTATCTTGCTATCCGATTTGTAACTTTTGAATACATAAAAACTAGAATAATAACCAATCTCATAATTTATCATTTTATCCGTATTTAATTTGAGTTTCAACAACCAAAGAAGACTTTTATCAAACTAAATGTTCTGGCTTTTTTAAAATGACGAAATTAATATAAACACATAAAAAGTATTGTGATATAGAAGGTTATTTATTTTTAATACAACATATATTTTCAAAAAGGAAAAGAAAAGTCTATCTAAGAAAGTTTAGTTTGATGTTTTTAAATCTTCGTGGTCAAAGATGGATGATTTGCTCACCACCAAAGAGATATGATGGGATGCTAATATCCCTTCACCCTTAGTCAAAGATTAATTTAGGTTCGAGCATTAAAAATAAAAAAAGATTTGTTATGGAGTATTTTGTCCATTAATGGGCCCTATGTGGTACAAATTTGGACGAATCCAAACCATGGATTCTGAATACCAATTGTCTATCCTAGAACAAAAATACAATTATCACTCGAGAGACTAATTAGAACTACAATGGTTTTCAACCAAAATGTATACCTTTATTGTTTTGACGGCTGGCTTGTTCAGAAGTTTAAGTTGCTTTTCCAATTCCAAGTCCTCTAGTTTCGAATACCTCTTTGTTTCTCCTTGAACCCCATTATAACTCAGAAGAAGAAAATATAGAACCAACAAAGTTCGTCGCTTAACTTTTTGATTCATCACCATCGCCTGAATTCAAGATTTTATTTTAACAGGTATTAATGTCAACATATATACGTATGTACAACAAGCTAATATTCAAAAAAATAAATTAATTAACACAAGAAAAAATATACTAAACGAGCTAACTGTATATTAATACAAACATAAAAGCAACAAATGGTAAACTTACTTGATTCACTAGATGTATATATGAGAGATGAAGTTTGGAGCACTTGTAATTACCTTGGTAGCGTGAGTAAAATGATATATAACGGAGTTCGTAGAAGTCTTTTAAATTAATATAACTTTCTTGAGTACGATTACCAGAATCTACAGAAGATTTTATGTTAATGCATATTTGCTTACTTCTGACTTCTTAGTACAATCCAAAAAGATAATATGTCCATAGATTAATTCAAATTAATGCATATTTACTTACTTCTGAGTACAATCCAAAAAGATAATCTACCCATAGATTAGTTCAAATTAACAAAAAGCACGTAGATTATATGTTAGTAAAGATGGTATAGTATGAAAAAAATATAATCTGATATATCTATCTATTTATATTACTGAAAAAAAAATAATACTCCAACATTTAGAACATAACTAATATTACTCAAAAATCCAATCAAGTCGTAGTACACATGTATACGGGTAAAATCGGGGGTCAAAGTCTACCCCGATTTCCCGACGAGGAAACGAAGGGAGAACATGGGTCCGCAAGGTAGTAATTGAGGTCTGAGACCTTTCATATCGAGGCCCAGAGGGAGCAGACGATGTAAGCGTCATCGGATGTGGTAAAGCAACGCACCTCGGGCCAAGTATAAGGTATAGACCTCGGGAGACAAGATGAACGGTTGTGCATGGAGGATAGAGGGTTGTGATACTCGCCCTCAACCGGATATCACGGTGCTAATCTCATTTGATGTCGATTGCGGATCAACAATTATCACAAAAGAAAGATTTTTACTTTTTTTAGACTTCTATTAGGACTAAAACTCTCCTACTATATAAAAGGGAGGTTTTTCTTTTTATTTGACATGTTGTCACATGCGAATCAAAGCAATACCAGTTTATTTTTTGCCTTTTAGCTATTGTTAAAGTTTTGCTCATTTGTTCTGTTCTTCATTCACGATTGGGCTTGAATCGAGGGTCCAACCGAGGACAAGGTCATTAGTCAGTCTAAATTCAGGCTTGGCCATAATATTGCAACTGGTTTGACATTTATTTCATTTTTAATTCATTTATTTGATATTCTTAATTGTTCATGTTGGATTAAACCACATATCCTTAAAGTCTTGTACAAATTTAAGTGTTACCCAATATTGGGGTAAACAGTTTGGCGCCCACCGTGGGGCTATGGATAATAGTAGTGATTTGATACGAATCTCCATAACACACCATATTTTATGCTTGTTCTTTGAAGTCTTAATTTCAGGTCAATCCAAAAATATCAAACTCTCAGTCTGCTCACTTGAACGTTAACGCTGAGTTTGGCCATCACGGCAAAAATAATAATTTGATGCCTAGTAACAAGGTGCCTCCTGCTGATCCCAACAGTGTCCCAGTTGCTGATCTGGTCGATGCTAACTCGCAGCTGACCATCAACGTTAATTTGCCAACTGATCCCGAAAATAGTGTTCACGGGTAACTCGTAGGTGACCATCAACGTCAATTTGCTAATCTTCAAAATGTTGCAGGCTCAATAGGTGGCGATAGCGCAGCTGCAGAATCAAAGCCATGTCCCCAACAGGGTCGAGCCCGAACTGTCACGACCCCAAATTTCCTCCGTAGGATGTCGTGATGGTACCTAGTCTCTAAGAGTAGGTAAGCCTATCAATGCGGAATAATAATAAATATCTAAAATAAATAAACTACAATTCAAACAATTTTAACTCCCAAAACCCGGTAGAAATAAGTCACAAGCTTCTAAGAATTTATTCTCAATGTCTCTATATATCAAGGTCTAAAAAAAAATAAGGAAGCAACATAAAAATGATAGAAGGAGACTCTGGAGTCTGCGGACGCTGACAGATATACCTCGAAGTCTCCGTGCGTAGGTAACTCACTGACGTCTAGGCTGGTAAGATGTACCTGGATCTGCACAAAAAGATTTGCAGAAGTATAGTATGAGTACATCACAGCGGTACCCAGTAAGTGCCAAGCCTAACTTCGGTAGAGTAGTGACGAGGTCAGGTGAGGCCCTACTGGAATATAATAATGGCATGGTAAAATATTTAACAATATAGTAAAATAAAATGACATTGGAAATGAATCAAGTAGTATGTCACCATTTAATTACTCAAAATAATGTGAAATAATATCTCGTGGAAACAAAACAGAATTTCCTTTCAACTTTAAGAAAATCACAACAAATAATCAAGGGAACTACGACCATAAATCAATATCAATAAGGGCACTCCCGAGGTACCGCCTCGTAGTCCCAAATCAAAAATAAATTCACAATATCTCATTTCCTTATCTCACTGCGGGAGCCTTCACAATTTATTTTTAAAAAAATATTTCTTTTTCCGAAAAAGCATCCCGCGTTTTAGCCATCCTTATCATACCGCATGACTTCTAGTAGTTTTTTCCTACTAGCCACGCGTATCAAGCCACCCTTATCTCACTGTATGTGTTTCAATATCCAGACCATATACAACCGCATGCATATCCATATCACAATATATCATAATTTACACCTCATATATCTTGCCAAAATAATTCAACAACAATATATTTCTATAATAAAGAGCTCACGGCTGATGCCAAAATAAATCATCAATAATATATTTCCACAACAAAGAGAGCTCACGGCTCCATCACAATGAGTACAAAAATCATACAAAATATTCAAGAATAAATAATTCAGAAAAATAATATTTAAAAATCTTTAATATGTTGCTTCAATATCAAATTTAAAATGTCAAATACTTCATATTAATAATGTTTAATTTAAAGAAAATCACCCTTCAAATAATGCACAGAATAAAAGAAACCAAGTTTCAACTAAACAGGTATAACAATTAGTAGGAAACGGTCAAACAAATTTAAGGTATATATCTCAGATCAATGATGAAGAATAAAACAAGATAAAATAATTTAATAAATGCGCAACAATGATCTATACAATTTAAAAATATAATCTTTTACATTTAGCCCGTGTACACACTCGTTACCTCGTATACACGACTTTCAACATATTTCAATAATCACATCAATATCAATTCTAGGAAAAATTTCCCCCACACAAGGTTAGACAAGTCACTTACCTCGACTTGCTCCAATTTAACAGAGTATTATACTTTTTACTTGATTTTTTGACTCCAATCGACTCGTATCTAGTCATAGTTAATTCGATACAGTCAACAAAAATTATAAAAATCAATTTCATAAGAAAATACTATATTTTCCAATAAAATCCGAAATTAGCTCAAAAATCGTCTGTGGGGCCCATGTTTCGGAATCTGGCGAAACTCAAAATATCCGACAACCCATTCAATTACGAGTCCAACCATACCAGCTTCACTCAAATCGACTCCAGATCGACACCAAAATCCCAAAAAACAATTTCTATGAGATTTCTAAAATTTTCCCAAATTTCTATCTCAAAACACTAATTAAATGGTGAAAACAATGATATATTCGTGTATATTGACCAAATCCGAAATAGAATCACTTACCCCAATATTTTTCCTTGAAAATATATCAAAATCGCCTCTCCTCAAGCTCCAATTCATCAAAAATGGCAAATGGGACGAAGTCCCCTGTTTTTATAACTTACACATCTGTTAGGGAGCCCGATTTGCTAGGGAGCCCGATTTGTCAGGGCGCCCGATTTGTCAGGGAGATCGATTTGTCAGGGAACCCAATTTGTCAGGGAGCCCGATTTGCTAGGGAGCCCGATTTGTCATGGAGCCCGATTTGTAAGGTAGCCCGATTTGTCAGGGAGCCCGATTTGTCAGAGAGTCCGATTTTGACAGGGAGTCCGATTATGACAGGGAGTCCTATTGTGACAGGGAGTCCGATTTTGACAAGGAGCCCGATTTTGACAGGCAACCCGATTTTGACAAGCAGTCCGATTTTGACAGGCAGCCCGATTTTGACAACATTTCCAGCAAAATAATTGCAGCATCTTTTGTAGCAACTAAGTCCCACATTTGATCCGTTAACCATCCGAAACTCACCCGAGGCCCTCGGGACCTCAATCCAATACACCAACAAGTCCTAAAACATCATACGAACTTATTTGAAACCTCAAATCAAGTCAAACAATGCTAAAATCACAAATCACACCCCAATTCAAGCTTAATGAAACTCAAGAATTTCCAATTTATACATTCGATGTCGAAACCTATCAAATCAAGTCCGATTGACCTCAAATTTTGCACATAAGTCATAAATGACATAACTGAGCTGTGAATATTTTCAGAACTGGATTCCGACCTTGATATCAAAAAGTCAACTCCCAGGTCAAGCTTCCAAACTTAAATTCCTATTTTAGCCACTTCAAATCTAATTTAACTACGGACTTCCAAATAAAATTTTGATCATGCTCCTAAGTCCAAAATCACCATACGTGGTTTGCACATAATTCGACATCCGGTCACTATTTGAACTTAAACTTTTAATTTTTCATCAAAATTCCATATCTCATGCTAAGGAACTCGAAATTAAATTCCGGGAATATGCCCAAGTCCCAAATCACGATATGGACCTACCGGAACTGTCAAAACACTGATATGAGTCTGTTTGCTCAAAATGTTGACCAAAGTCAACTCAGTTGAGTTTTAAAGCTCTAATTCACATTTTAATCAATTTTTCAAATAAAAACTTTCCGGAAAATTTTATGGACTGCGCACGCAAGTCGAGGAATGATAAATAGTGCTTTTCGAGGTCTTAGAACACATAATTAATTATTAAATTTAAAGATGACATTTTGGGTCATCACATTCTCCACCTCTAAAACAAACGTTCGTCCTCGAACGGAGTTAGAAAAAGTTCCTGAGCTGGTGAATAAGTGTGGATAATAGTTACGCATATCATGCTCGGTCTCCCAAGTCACCTCATCAACCGGATGACCCTCCACTGAACCTTCACGGAAGCAATGTTCTTTGACCTCAGCTTTCGAACCTGCCTATCTAAAATAGCCACTAGTTCCTCAACATAAGATAGATCCTTGTCCAACTGAACCGAACTGAAGTCTAACACATGAGACAGATCGCCGTGATATTTCCGAAGCATGAAAACATGGAATTCCGGATGAACTACAGTGAGACTAGGTGGTAGTACAAGTCTGTAAGCCACATCTCCAACTCTTTCAAGAATCTCAAAAGGCCCAATATACCTAGAGCTCAACTTGCCCTTCTTCCCGAATCTCATCACACCCTTCATAGGCAAAACCCGAAGCAATACCCGCTCACTAAGCATGAATGCAACATCACGAACCTTCCGATCCGCATAACTCTTCTGTCTAGATTGGGCTGTACGAAGCCGATCTTGAATCAACTTAACCTTTTTCAAGTCATCCTAAACCAAGTCTGTACCCAATAGTCTAGCCTCACCTGGTTCGAACCAACCCACTGGAGACTGGCACCGCCTACCATACAAGGCCTCATACGGAGCCATCTGAATACTTGATTGATAACTGTTGCTGTAAGCAAACTCCGCGAGTGGTAAGAACTGATCCCAAGCACCCCCAAAATCTATCACACACGCACAAAGCATATCTTCCAATATCTAAATAGTGCATTCAGATTGCCCGTCCGTCTGAGGGTGAAATGATGTACTCAACTCTATCCGAGTACCCAACTCATGTTGTACTGCCCTCCAGAACCGTGATGCAAACTGCATACCCCGGTCAAAGATGATATATACTGGTATGCCGTGATGTCTGACAATCTCGCGAATATAGATTCGAGCTAACTGCTCGGAAGAGTAGGTAGTCATCACAGGAATGAAATGAGCTGACTTGGTCAATCTATCCACAATCATCCCAAGTGGCATTGAACTTCCTATGAGTCCGTTGGAGCACAACAATGAAATCCATAGTGATCCTCTCCCATTTCCATTTTGGAATCTCTAACTTCTGAAGCAATCCACCCGGTCGTTGATGCTCATATTTCACCCGTTGACAATTTAGACACCGAGCTACATACTCCACTGTGTCTTTATTCATCTGCCTCCACCAATAGTGCTATCTCAAGTCTTGATACATCTTTGCAGCACCCCGATGAATGGAGTACCGCGAACTGTGAGCCTCCTGTAGAATCAACTCACGCAAGCCATCCACATTGTGTACACATAGCCTGCCCTGCATCCATAGTACACCGTCATCTCCAATAGTGACTTCCTTGGCATCACCATGCTAAACTATATCCTTAAGGACAAGCAAATGGGGGTCATCATACTGACGCTCCCTGATACGATCATAAAGAGAAGACTGAGAAACTACACAAGCCAAAACTCGACTCGGCTCGGAAACATCCAATCTGACAAACTGGTTGGCTAAGGCCTAAACATCCAAGGCTAAAGGCCTCTCTGCTACCGGTAAATATGCTAAGTTGCCCAAAATCTCTGCCTTATGACTCAAGGCATCGGCCACTACATTGGCCTTCCCAAGATGATAGAGAATGGTGATATCATAATCCTTAAGCAACTTCAACCACCTCTGTTGCCGCAAATTAAGATCCATCTGTTTAAACAGATATTGTAGACTTGCTGATCGGTGTAGACCTCGCAATGGACACCGTACAAATAATGCCGCCAAATCTTCAAGGCATGAACAATAGCTGCTAACTCAAGGTCGTGTATAGGATAATTCTTCTCATGCACCTTTAACTGTCTGGACGCGTAGGAAATCACCCTACCGTCTTGCATTAACACTGTGCCGAGACCAATACGCGATGCATCATAATACGCAGTATAAGCCCCAAAACCTGTAGGTAATACCAATACTGGGGCTATAGTCAAAGCAGTCTTGAGCTTTTGAAAGCTCTCCTCACATTCTTTGGTCCACCTGAACGGAGCACCCTTCTGGGCCAGTTTGGTCATAGATGCAGCAATAGAAGAGCAACCCTTTACAAATCGGCGATAATACCCTGCCAAACCAAGGAAACTCCGAATTTATGTAGCTGAGGACGGTTTGGACAAACTCTGCACTGCTTCAATTTTCTTCAGATCTACATTGATCCCCTCACACGAAACTATATGACCCAAAAATCCCACCGAATCAGGCCAGAATTCACACTTTGAAAATTTTGCATGTAACTTCTTTTCTCTCAAAGTCTGAAGCACAGCCCTCAAGTGTTGTTCATGATCTTCCCGACTCCGGGAATACACCAGAATGTTGTCAATAAACAAAATGATGAAAGAATCAAGATAGGTTGAAATAAACTATTCATTAAGTGCATAAATTTTGCTGGGGCGTTGGTCAGTCAAAAGACATCACAAGGAACTCGTAATGACCGTACCAAGTCCTGAAAGCCGTTTTTAGGATATCTGGCTCCCGAATCTTCAACTGATGATAGCCTAAACATAAGTCAATCTTAGAGAAAACTCTGGCACCCTGAAGCTGATCAAATAGATCATCAATACGTGGCAATGGATACTTGTTCTTCACTGTAGCCTTGTTCAGCTAGCGATAATCAATACACATCCTCATAGAACCATCCTTCTTTTTCACAAATAAGACAGGAGCATCTAAGGCGATACACTGGGTCGAATGAAACACTTATCTAGCAACTTATGTAATTGTTCTTTTAATTCTTTCAACTCTGCTGGGGCCATACGATATGGTGGAATAGAAATGGGCTGAGTACCCGGTAATAAATCAATGCCAAAGTCAATATCCCTGTCGGGTGGCATACCCGGAAGATCTGCTGGAAATACATCAGGATAATCCATCACTACAAGAACTGACTCTATATTAGTAGTATCAATACTAACATCTCTCACATAGGCCAAATATGCATCACACCCCTTCTCAACCATTCGTTGAGCTTTAAGAAATGAAAACAACCCTGCTATGAACATGATCTGAGGTACCTCTCCATTCTAGCCGTGGAAGACCTGGCATAGCCAACGTCACCGTCTTGGCATAACAATCCAGAATAGCATGATAGGGCGACAACCAGTCAATGCCAAAAATAATATCAAAATTCTCCATACTGAGCAATAATAAATCAGTGCTAGTCTCAAAACCGCTGATAACAATTAAACACGACTGATACACGCGGTCCACAATAATAAATTCACCCACGAATGTAGATACATAAACAGAAGAACTCAAGGAATCACGTGATATGCCCAAATACGGGGCAAAATAAGATGACACATAAGAATAAGTGGAGCTTGGATCAAAAAAGACTGATGCATCTCTATGACAGACCAAAATAATACCTGTGATAACAGAATCAGATGCAACTGCCTCTATCCTAGTAGGAAGGGCATAATATCTGGACTGGCCTCCCCATCTAGGGCGACCTCTACCTGCCCGACCTCTACCTCTAGCTTGCTGTGCAGGTGGAGTGGCAACTGGTGTAGTAATCATGGTCTGAGAAGCCTGAGGGCCCTGTGGAATAAGTGGGGCCTGAGAAATCTGTGGAGGTGCACCCCTCCTAAATCTAGGACAATCTCTCATAATATGCCGAGTGTCACCACACTCAAAACAAGCCCTCGGAGGACGTGGCTGCTGGGACTAGCTCGTGCCTGATCGACTAGACTGCCCGCTGAAAGCACCCCGTACAGGAGGTACAGAAGACACTGGTGGTGCATAATATGGAACCTGAAGTCTGGGAGTAGCCAAAATACCACTGGAAGCTGGAAGTTCTGAATGAATAGGACGACTCACATAACCTCTACCATGACGGGCTGTAACTGGGGCACGAGAATTATTATATGTGCCAGAATCTCGGGGTCTCTTAGCTTCCCTCTCTTCCCTTTCCCGGATCCGCATACCTTCCAATCTCCTAGCAATTGACACCACATGTTGGTATGTGATGTCTATCTCTAGCTCTCGGGCCATACTGTATCTGATATTAGGGTGGAGACCCTTAATAAATTGCGAAACCGCTCTCGAACAGTAGCAACTAAGGCTGGTGCATGCCTCGCCAAATCATTGAATCGGACCGCATACTCTGACACAGTTATAGAACCCTAGCGCAGTTGCTCAAACTTTGCGCGCCATGTATCTCTAAGACATTGAGGAACATACTACCTTAAGAACATATCTAAAAATTGAGCCCAAGTGAGTGAAGATGCCTCAACGGGACTATCCAACTCATATGTCTGCCACAACTGGTAGGCTGCTCCTCTAAACTGGAATGTCGTGAAAGAAACCCCACTAGAATCCACAATACCCATAGTACGAAGGATATAGTGACATTCCTTCAGAAAACCCTAAGCATCCTCTTAAGCTAAACCACTGAAAGTGGGAGGGTGGTACTTCTTATACCTCTCGAGTCTAAGCTGCTCCCCCACTGAAACTGCTGTCCTAATCTCAGTCCGAACTAGGACAACTGGCTGAACTGGTATAACCACTTGGGCATGGTCAACTTGGGCCCGTGGCTCTGGAGTACGGGCGGCAGGAGTCTGTGCTCCTCCCCCGGCCTGAGATGTCGCAGGAGCAAGTGGAATTAACCCTGCCCGAGCTAAAGTGCCAAACATGCTCAAAAGATGGGCAAGCGTCTCCTGAAGTGCAGGAGTAGTAACATGCGTCTCAGGTGCCTGCTCTCCAACTGGAGCTACTGGTGGCTCTGGTGCAGCAGCTCGTGCAAATGCTCTGGCTGTACCATATGGTCTTCCTCGACCTCTGGCTCGGCCTCTGTCCCGACCCTGGGTGTCTGATCATCGAAGCAATTGTCTTTCTTGATTTCAAAGTTCTAAACAATTGTCTTTCTATTCTCTCACAGATGGTGAGGACACGCACAACTGGATCCGATGATCAGACACCCGCGCCCCCTGTTGTCAGGGAGCCCGATTTGTCAGGGAGCTCAATTTGTCAGAAAGCCTGATTTGTCAGGGAACCCGATTTGTCAGGGAGCTCTGTTTTCCAGGGAGGCCAATTTGTCAGGGAGCCCAATTTGTCAGGGAGTCCGATTTTGACAGGGAGTCTAATTTTGACAGGGAGTCTGATTGTGACAGGGAGCCCGATTTTGACAGGCAGCCCGATTTTGACAGGAAGCCCGATTTTGACAGGCAGCCCGATTTTGTCAGCATTTCCAGCAGAAATATTGCAGCAGAGTTTGCAGCAGCTAAGTCCCACTTTTGATCCGTTAACCATTTGAAACTCACCCGAGGCCCTCGGGACCTCAACCCAATACACCAACAAGTCCTAAAACATCATACGAACTTATTTGAAACCTCAAATCAAGTCAAACAATGCTAAAATCGCAAATCACACCCTAATTCAAGCTTAATGAAACTCAAGAATTTCCAACTTCTACATTCGATGTCGAAACCTATCAAATCGAGTCCGATTGGCCTCAAATTTTGCAAACAAGTCATAAATGACATAACTGAGCTGTAAAATTTTCAAAAGTGGATTCCGACCTTGATATAAAAAAGTCAACTCCCCGGTCAAACTTCCAATTTTAAGTTCCTATTTTAGCCATTTCAAACCTAATTTCACTACGGACTTCCAAATAAAATTCTGATCACGCTCCTGAGTCCAAAATACCATTCGGAGCTGTTGGAATCATCAAAATTCTATTCCAGGGTTGTTTGAACATAATTCGACATCCATTCACTATTTGAACTTAAACTTTTAATTTTTCATCAAAATTCCATATCTCGGGCTAGGGACCTCGGAATTAAATTTTGGGAATATGCCCAAGTCCCAAATCACTATACCGACCTACCGAAACTGTCAAAACACTGATCCGAGTACGTTTGCTCAAAATGTTGACCAAAGTCAACTCAGTTGAGTTTTAAAGCTCTAATTCACATTTTAATCCATTTTTCACAAAGAAACTTTCCTGAAAATTTTACGGACTGTGCACTTAAGTCGAGGAATGATAAATAGTGCTTTTCAAGGTCTTAGAACATATAAATAATTATTAAATTTAAAGATAGACATTTTGGGTAATCACACGAACGATCCCGGGAAAGCACTCGAAGAGATGAGCAGATTATCAAGAGACCGGGTAAAGCTGAGCCCGAGCCCGGGGTAAATTCCGAGGTGATGAAGATGATTGACGAGTTGAAAAAATGAGTAGAGTCGGGTGAGAAAAAGTTTGAGGCTAATGACAAGAAAGTGGAACATACAACTCTAGGGTCGATCGGATCTTGGGGGGCACCCCGATATTGAAAGGACTAGAGTCCAAAAACTTTATCCAGAAGACTTTTCCTCCGAGCACGGCACCAAAGTCGATCCCAAAGAGGTTTCGTATGCTTGACATCCCAAAATACAATGGGACCATGGATCCAAATGAGCATATAAACTCCTACACATGCGCAATCAAGGGGAACAATCTGGAAGACGACAGGATCGAATCGATATTACTCAAGAAGTTGGGTAGACTTTGTCCAAGGGAGAAATGATATGGTATCAGAACTTGCCCCCAAATTCTATTGATTCATTTACTATGCTTGCAGATGATTTCATAAAAGCCCATGTCGGGGCCATCAAGGTGGAGACCAGAAAGTCAGACCTTTTTAAGGTCAAACAGAGGAACAACGAGATGCTCAAGAAGTTCGTGTCAAGGTTCCAAATGGAACAGATGGACCTACGTCCGTTTGTAGGACCTACCTACGGTTGTAGATTATTGGGTAGTTTAGGCATTCACTTAGGGCCTCAACCCCTGAAGTTCCTTGGCCTCTCAATAGCTAAAACAAAATTCGGTGAAGTACCCGTTGGTAACCTGTAGCACCCCAGAAAATTTTGAAATACTTAAGTGTAAAGCCCACTAAAATTTCGCAAAAGAAAATAATATTTCGTGGTGCCGAATTGGGCTCGGACCTTTTGGGTTGAACAATGCACTGGAAAGTAAAGGAAAAATTTGGGCAAAAGAAAGGCACTTCTGCGGCACACTATGCGGCCGCAGAACACTCTGCGGACCGCATAATGACCGCAGAGTGAGGCAGGCAACTGGGGAAACAATTTTGTTGTTTGTTATGCAACTGCAAAATGATTGCGCGGGCCGCACATTGATCGCAGAACCAGTTTGAAAATTCGGTGGAGGGAGGTTCTGCGACACGTTATGCGACCGCAGAACAGGTCTGCAATGCATTGTGCGACCGCAGAACTGATCTGCGGACCGCATAATTGTCGCACAGTGGGGCAGGCTCGCGGCCTATTTCGCGGACCGCATATCAATTATGCGATCGCAGATCCTGTCCGGGGCAACATTTTTTGGGTTTTTATAACCCGACCCTACTTCGTTAAATAAACGATTTGTACCATGTTTTGACAAAAAATGTGACACTTTTAGAGTGAGAGAGTACCCTAGTGTGAGAAGGTGTTCTTCAAAAATTAGTTCTTCAATTCTTGCTCGAATCTTGGAATATTAACAAGGAAAACTCACTAGGTCTTCATCTTAAAGGTAGGATTCTATACCCTAGCCCTCAATTTTGAATTTTCTCTAGAATTGGGTAATTAGTATGATAATTTTTAAGCATGGGAGTTGTCCATCTTACATGCATGTTTTGAGCTAAAAATGGTAAAGAATGGGTTATGGTATGATGGAATCCTCCATAAAAGGACCTTGAAACTTTAATGCACACCTAGTGTCTGATAAAATGCTCAAATGAGCTAGGACTATGATCATCCTCCTAATTTTGGTTCAATTTGTTATATTTCTACAATAGATTGAAGTTGTTGATAATTCCAGAACAATTTAGAGTTAAGGAAGCTCCATTGAGGTATGCTGGATAAACTCTTCTCTTAGAATTGAATTCCACGATATTCGTATAATTTAGGTAAGTCACGAGTGGTTCATTATAAAATTGGCTATTCCGAGTAAGATTGGGTTGAAAGATATATGTTCAACAAGTATCCCAAATACTTTATTTATGTTACGTTATCAATTGAGGATGTGTTAAAAATATGGGTTGTGTATTAAAAATGTTCGACTTCAAGTCAAATTCCAACAAAGGCTATTTCGCCAAATTTTGTGAAGAATTTCTATGTGCCTTAGACTCTTAATTGCTCACATGTACTACACACCTTGATTTGAATTATTTTTGTTGGTGATGATGATGTTGATGTTTGAAAGTGAAAAGGTGAGCATGAAATACTAAATACGGCCAACGTGCCAAGAATGATTTTATAATTATGGCTATTAGTGCCAATGAAATGAAAAGATGTGAAAGAAGTATGAAATGCGATGATTGATATAAAAAGGGTTGATGTCTCGAATAAGACAGCCTTGTCGATCGGGTCATGATCAGACACCATGCCACACACATGGTGGTGATTGTGCTGGAAATTATAATTGAAATTGTGATTGTGGTCAATGTCTATAATGAGATAGCCTACCCGATCGGGTCGTGATCGTACTCCGTGTTAAAGGTACGGTGGTATTGATATTGAGAGTGATTGTGGTAGATGTCTCTAATGAGATAGCCTAGCCAATCGGGTCGTGATCGAACTCCGTGCTAAGAGTACGATGGTATTGTTATTGTGAATAATGGTACTGTGAGCGAGGATATATCGGTACTAAGAATCTCCAACTTAAAAATATGGAAATTTATTTGAACACTGTCTTGATCCTAAATTGAGTTTTTATGTTGTTTAAGGCTTCCGTTGATATTATGATATTCTTGTTTGTATTATTTATTATTCTATTCAGATGGTGTTTTGTCATTCATACTAGTATTATTCGATATGTACTAATGTCCCTTTTGCCGGGGCGCTGCATCTTTAATGGATGCAAGTGGTTCCACAATAGGAGACACTAATCAGTGATAGCGGTACACTCTCTTCCAAGCAGACTTGGTAAGCCCCACTTAATTTCGGGGTCATGTATCTTTTGCTCCCCGTGTATTGTGTTTGAGGTATAGCCGGGGCCTTGTTGCCGGTATTATCATAGTACTCTTTTGTATCTATTAGAGGCTCTGTAGACATAGTGTGGGTCGTATATTTGTGTTGGGAAGTCAAAATAGTTATATTATGTTTGGATTACTATTTCCTCTTCATACTATGAAGAATGTGTGTGAAATTTGGGAATTTAAAATGAAGTAACTGATGGTAAGAAATTGGTATTGCTGCCATGATCATATTATTGTTTGATTAACAAAATTATTAAATCTCTTTATTCATGGATGAGTTGGGTAGAAGGAAATCTAATAGGCTTGCTCGGTCGGGTTCACTCGGTTGAGCGCCGGTCGCGCTCCCTGAGTTTGGGGCGTGACATAACCTGGGCTGACATCCACAACAGGTACCAGTCAAAGATCAGGGTCAAGGACGACCAACTCAGGGCCTCTTCTGGATTTGTTTACCCCATCAGGGCCAACGATATGTAATGACCCGACCGGACATTTCGAGTGTTGTAGCCCCGTTCCCCCATTTACTACTTATGTGTCATGACCCAAAATCCAACTAGTCGTGAGGGCACATAACCCAACCCATAAGGTAAGCCAATTAACAACTATCCAATTTAATGAGATTTATTAAGAAAGAAATGATAATACAATTGCTTTTATATATAAATTTGCCAAGGAATGGTAGTACAAATCATGATCTTCTAAGATATGGAGTTTACAAAACTGGTTTGAAATAAAATACACCATGTGTTACAAATATACATGAACAGATCCTAAATACTAAAGCTACCAAGATCAAAAGGAAGCTATGACTGGAACGCCGGTACATCTTCAGATCCATCTCCCGCCGTACGCAGCTACACCAGCATCCAACATCTACACGAAAGGTGCAAACGTGTAGTATGAGTACAACTGACCCCATGTACTCAATAAGTAACAAACCTAACCTTAGGTTGAAAGTAGTGATGAGCTAGGACAAATGTCAGAGTCCAACTCTAATAAACAGCAACAGTTCATAACGATATAATAAAAGGGTACATGAAAATAACTCAGAGGTAATATGCCCAACTCGTTCACAGTTACGGAAAAGTAGACATGTTTTTCAAGTATAACAGTAAATCACAAACTTTTCACCGAAAACCCCAAAAGCATATGAGTATGTTTGAAAACTGTGATTTCTCCAAAAAACATTCAACAATAAATTAGATGTTTTATTTTCAAATAGCACGAGAAAAATATATCTCTATGCCTACATGTCAATATACAGGTAAATCATGAACGTCACCAAAACCGGGTAGCAAAAGGGAATGCATCTCTATTTATGTATCTCAAGTACGCATGTCAAATGCAATGTATCTTAGTGATGAACTCATGTACTCACACTCTCAGAGTACTCAATCTCACTATCTCGTATTCTCTCTTACCTTGCTCAATACTCAGTACACTCATTCACTCAGGACTGTGCAATACCTGCTGCGGCGTGCCGCTCAATCCACAAATAGCTATAAGGCCTATTGCGGCGTGCAACCCCATCCACATATATATAGCCATAAGGCTTGTTGCGGTGTGCAACCCGATCCACACACATACACACACACACACACACACACACACACACACAGATATATATATATATATATATATATATATATATATATATATATAGAGAGAGAGAGAGAGAGAGAGAGAGAGAGAGAGAGGCTTGTTGCAGTATGCAATCCGATCCACATATATATAGCCATTAGGCTTGTTTCGGCGTGCAACTCGATCCACATATATGTAGCCATAAGACTCGTTGAGGCATGCAACCCGATCCCCCCCACACATATATATATATATATATATATATATATATATCACGCCACAACAACTCAGTCACCAATCTCTCTAGTCTCTCGGGCTTACAATGCTCATACTAAGCGGCCCTAATCAATGATATGAGATGTGACAATATACAATAACAGAGACTGAGATATGATATGAAATGATGAATGTGACTGAGTACATAACCGCAATTAAGCAAATAACTCAATAGCAAAGAATGACCATTGTGGGTCCCAATAGTTCCAGCATATAGCCTAAACATGATTTCTAGCATAGATTACTGTTCAAGTGCTCTAATACATAATGTACAGTAAAAATGTTCAGATAAGATGGCTACATAGTTCCATGGAAGTGACTAAATCACAATTCACACGGTGCACGCCTACACACCCATCACCTAGCATGCGCGTTACCTCAGCATCAATCACATAACACGTAATTCAGGGTTTCATACCCTCAGCACCAAGTTTAGAAGTGTTACTTACCTCGACCAAGAAATATCCAATACCAAGTACGCCAAGCAATGCTCCAAAAATGTCATCACGCGCGTATCGACCTCTGAACGACTCAAAACTATCCAAAAGAAACTCAAATACATCAAATTATTCCAAAAGAAACAAACCCAATCGATAAAGGTCGAATCTTTATTCAAAAGCACAAAATCAGCCCAAGAGTCCAACTCGGGCCCACACCTCGGAACTCGATGAAACTTATAAAATCTGACAACCCATTCAATTACGAGTCCAACCATACTAGTTTCACCCAAATCCGACTCTGAATCGATGTTCAAAACTCAAAAACTCATTCTATGAAAGTTTAGGCTAAAACTCCCAATTTCTCTTTAAAGTTCATAATCCAATTACCAAAAACGAAGATAAAATCATGAAATATAATCAAAACCGAGTATAAAACACTTACCCTAATCATTGTGATGAGATTTGCCTCCAAAATCGCTTCACCCCGAGCGCCAAATCTCAAAATATGATAAAAGAACACCAAACCTCGATTTTATAGTTTCTACCCAGAAATTTCGCATATGCAGTCACACTGTCACATATGCGACCCCCGCTTTTGCTGTAATATGCTTCGCTTCTGCGAAAATAGTTAGTCCCATCTCACCTCGCACTTGCGCTCCAAATCATCGCTGCTGTGCACACGCAGGTGCGCCTCTTCCTCCGCATCTGTGATGATCTCCAGCCAAGCCTATTTGTGCTTCTACGACCACTTGTCCGCATCTGCGTCCATTCTTCCACAGATGCGGAAGCACCAGAACCAGCATATCTTCAGCAATGCAACATAAAACGAAAATGATCTGAACCTCGTCCGAAACTCAACTGGATCACTTGGGACCCCGTCCAAATATACCAATAAGTCCCATAACATATCATGGACCTACTTGAGGACTCAAATCACACATAACAACATTGAAACGACAAATCGCACCTCAATTCGAACTTAAATGAACTTTCAACTTTCAACTTCCAAAACCCGCGTCGAAACATAACATATCAACTCGAAATGAAATCAAATTTTGCACACAAGTCCCAAATGAAATAACGAAGCTATTATAATTCCCGGAACTACAATCTGAATCTGATATCCACAAGGTGAACTCTCGGTCAAACGTATGAACTTTCCAATCCTTCAAATTTCCAATTATCGCCAATTAGTGCCAAATCCTTTTCAAAATATTCAAATGCAAATCCGGGCATATGCCTTAGTGCAAATTTTCCATCCGGATCTAACGGAACCATCACAACTCCGTTCTGAGGTCAAATTTATAAAAGTCAAACATGGTCAACTCTTCCAACTTAAAGCTTCAACGATGATATTCATTCTTCCAAATCAAACTCCGAATCACCTGAAAACCAAAACTAACGATACACACGAGTCATAATATATCATACAGAGCTACTCATTCCCCCAAACTATCGAGCGAAGTGCAAATGCTCAAAACAATCGGTGGGGTCGTTACATCCTCCCCTACTTAAACATACGTTCGTCCTCGAATGTGCCGAGAGTCATTCCAACGCCATCAAACCGCCGCGTAATCATACCACGCACGTACCCAGGGGTGATTCCACGTCACCCTATCCCATATAGGTCCGACAACACAACATCACTGGAGATCATTACTTCGACCTTAGCCCGTGAAACTTAGACTCAAATTTACAATATTCGGAATTTCCTACAAGACCCGAACCTCGCATCTACATACTGTATAAGTCTGGACAAGTTGTATCAAGCTATAACCATAACCCAAGATGTAATCACATGACATACCACATCACTCACATACTTGTAGAAAAATGTTCGATCACAATACCTGCTCAAAACAACCCAATACCTGTAAGAAACCTCGTATCAAACAAAACCTCATTCTGAAACCTTTGTACACTGCCGATGATGAAAGAATCACGCAGAAACGCATGATTCCTCATCAGATCAACAAGTCATGGAGATCCCTCTCCTTCGACAAGAACTATAGCTATATTTTAAGCCGATCAGTGATATTATCCTTTCAAATATACCGCAATCAAATTCGATAGCACCCATTCTAGGTCCGACGACCTCATCTTTTCAAATACAAGCTACCCTACTGGCATGTCACACCAATACTACCCAGAGCCACAAACCGTGCAATCCGTACACCAATACGCAATAATTCAGATGTACTTAATCATGGAAAATGACTCAAATGAGAGAACCGTCCTGCAAGTTCAATAAGTACCACCACAACCACAATGCCATGAGTTCATCATACATGGTAGAACCACGACACACGAATCTAACACAAGGGATCATATCTCAATATAACTACGTCACAATACGTGACCCCACCCAAATGTTAGTCTACATGAAATACCTCCAACCATTATGCCCAAAATCAATAGCCACACACAATTCGACATCAAGTACCCAAGGTGCATGACCATAACCATGAAAGATCCAATAACACAATACCACAGTCCATAAAGAACATAACCAAATGTGCAACCAATCATTCAACACTCTCAAACCCATCTCTCTCAAATTCCTCTATAAGGCCCAAATAGACTCGCACCATCTGTGCCTATAACCAACAGATCAAAGCCCCTCGTAGCATAGAAGGGTAACTCATAGAGCATGTCAGAACATGAATAAGCTTAACTCTAACCGAATGGTACATCCCTCAATTATAGTAGTGCGGAGTCAACCAATCCGACCCGGTGTAGAATACACATCCTCATTAGGCCTACCAATGAACCCCAAATCAACTATGGTCATCCAAAAATACATAAATAACCCTCCTAAAGTCCACATTGACCTAACTGTAACACATATTATCATTTGGCTAGCTTTGACAATATTTTCACAGCCCACAACCACGAAACAATCTGTTTCTGAGAACTCCTGGTCTCCAAGTCCATAGAACACACGAATCACCATATATGATCCCAACTCCACCGCCCAAATTTCTAACACATCTCTCGTACATGATCATCCCATGAGGAATACTTCTATAATTCTTTCATGCCGCATAGCAAAATCTGAATATCAGCAGCTGATCAACCAGGCGAGTATCGCAATACCAATGAAGCATCTGTAAGTCTGAACACAGTGCATCTTCTGAAATGCGCACCCTTCTCAGGAATTACCAAATAGTTATAGCATTCATCTAAACTTCGAAAACCGTCCATACTTTCTAAGAATTTATGATCTTCTCTTCGAAACGGACCCATGACCTTGCACATGCAAATCTCAATCCCACATAACACACCAGATCTATCATGCCATCATATAATCAACTCTAATTTGCAAGAAAACTACATACTCAATTGGCTAGGAACCTTCCATTTGATCTCATCCAGGAGAAAATCACAATACGCAACCTATTCCTCATGCCGGTAGGAAATATACACCTTTAACTATGGTACAACTCCTCGAGAGCACTTTGAAATCCATTTGCACACAATCAAGCAGTTAGAACTGAATCTCTCTAACTCAACCAAGCCACGCGAGTCTCCAAACCATAGAGTATTGCCATAAAACACTTGTAGAGACTCACCACATCATAAGTACCAAAAGAACCGATCGTATCAATTGTCGTGCTGATCCAACCTACTACCAAGCTATCCTATTTCTCTGAGTTCCTTCTGAACTTCCTTCAAGTTGATACTTCTCCTTGCTAGAATACCACGATCCCTACCCAAACTCACCACAAAGAATCCTAGCATAAAACCACACTCCCTAAAGCCCAGAAGCCACTGTATTCCCTCTTAAGCACCCCAAAAGTACCACAACCGAGACACCCACTCTGAAGAGACCTTCTCTGAATCTAAAGTCGTTTCTTTCACCTTCCGGATACTGAAATGTAGAGTCCATAATGATATAGAAATACCGTGAGTCTCGACGCCATCCAATCTAAATCTCAGATCCTAGATATATACCAATCCATAAAATTCACAATTGCTACATATAAATCTTGAACCCATTAGAACTTTCTCAAGAGTCATCCACTCTGCTCGAAATCTCAATTGAATCACTCAAACAGACCAAACGACCTATGCCTCATTAGCACAACATCACCTGAGGAAGTAACCCTGCCTTAACACAACCGATCAAATTCATACTCCATGCGCACTGCATCCTTGACACATAAGCATTAAGCATTCACTACATCTTCCCGAGTCTAAGCTCGTCAACAAAACATAAGAATCTATTTCAACCCATGAATGAATAACATGGAAAATCTTTCAACACACTCATAACTCGAGACTATATGTCACATCATGACAACAATCATGTCATGTGCTCAACTGGGTGAACCCTACCAAGCAAGCCTGTTAGATTTTCTTCTACCCAAACTTATCTATGAATAAATAGGAGATGCACTCCATTAATCAAACACTAAAAAGATTTCATTAACAACTCCCATTTAATTTCCATTAGAAACTTCCTTCATAATTTCTAAAATATTACAAGTTTATAGATATAATGAAAAACATGTTTGCTAAATACCAACATTTCTAGTTCAATTTCCCACATCAAACATCACCCACAACCTATCTACGGAGCCTCTATGTATAACAGTATGGAAGTACTGGCAAGAAGGCACCGGCTATACCTCAAAATACAATGTACAACATCAAATGACATCAGGCCCGGAATAGAGTAGGGCTCACCAAACCCTACTGAATAGAGAGTGACTGCTAACGAGGACCAAAGCTACCCGTTGACGAACCACCTGTATCCATTGAAGATGCAGCGACCCCGACAAAAGGGACGTTGGTACATATGGAATAGTAATTGTATGTAAAGCTAACTGTCCTCTTTCAAAATAAAATGCCAATGTAAGAAAGGGAAAACCATGGAAACAACAATCAATAATCAATAATATCAAAATGCCAAGTTAAAACATAATAATTTCCAAAATACGAAGATAATATTATTTTTGGTTGGGATATCTTTAGCACCGATATACCACTGTTCAAAATACCACTGTTCACAATACCAATGTTCACAATACAAATACCACCGTACTTTTAGCATGGAGTCCGATCATGATCGGCTAGGCCATCTCATCCGAGACATCAACCAAAATCACAATTTCAATTTCTAATTCTAGCACAATCTCCATCATGTGTGCGGCATGGCGTCCGATCACGACCCGATCGTCTAGGCCATCTCACCACAATGTCGTGCGGATCGACATCATCCTTTTCTATCAATAATCTCATCCCAATTAAGGGGAATAATGTTATCACACCAATCTCATCCCAAATAAGGGGAATAATTTTATCACATCGATCTCTTCCCAAATAAGGGGAATGATTTTATCACATCGATCTCATCCCAAATAAGGGGAATGATCATAATCCACTCCTACACCAGCACGTGTAGTTTTGGGGTTAGGTTATTTTAACCTACCCTTCCTCGGTGACTATCGATACCATCAAAAAATAAATTCATTTACCTCATAACCTTTCACACCATTTATAGCCTCATTGGCATTTTTATCCACTTACAATATCATTATTGCATTGGCTCTCTTCGCCATACATATGATTCTTCATTCATGGCACAATGGCCGTATTTCATATTCCACACTTTCACATATCTCCTTCTCATCGATCATTATCATAAATATCAACAAATAGAATATTTCAGAATTCACAACTTTAGTATCATTAGTAATGAAGACTTTAAAGACAATGGATTTCTTTCCAAGAAATGAAGTAAAATGATTGGCAATCGAAGCACAAGTTAAAATCATAAACGAGTAACACATCATTTATTTTTGAAATACTTTACCCCAAAAAGGGCAATACACAATTTCAACTCATGAATATATAAGAGTTCATAACACGTTGGAAATACTTGCAAAGCATAACATTAATTGAAATAAAAATATTTGGGCACGGCATGAGTACATAAGCTTTTAGGCAAATCTATTTTCAAAGTCAATTCGGAACAGTTGAATCAAGACTCATTTATTAACCTTTCTCACGTCATTTCGTTTCATTGGCACCATTGGCCACCAGTATAACTTTCATTCTTGGCACGACGACCACACTTTATATCACCAACTCTCTTCTTTCACTTTCGAGCATCTTTATATATTATCAACAATAAGGCATTTCAAATCAAGACTTTAGGTACACAACACATACGAGCAATTTAGATTCTTAAGCAAATCGAGTTTTTCTCACACAATTTGGCATACTAGCTTTCATTTGGAACATGACTCAAAGCCGTAACATTTTAATACACAACCCATACTTTGAACATATATATTTCGACATAAGGCTCATTCGCAATAATCAAGTTTATAAGGAATACCTCGGAATATAGGAATTAGGAACTTGAGCCAACCATACTTGAAACTCATGAGAACATCATGGAATTCAATTCTAAGAGAGTAGTTTAGCCAACATACCTCAAATTCATTTCTTAATGATACTACAACGATCCACTATACTAAGCAACTTAAATCTACAATAACAACATCCAATAGGACCAATATTAGTAATATATTCCATAATTTAGGTCATTTAGGCATTTTATCAAACACTTAGTAGGCATGAATATCTACACCTCTTAACCGTAGAATTAATCCATCCAACTACTACCATTTACTAATAATTTATCCCACTGTCATTCTTAAACAATTCATAACTTCCAATATCAGATACATGACCATCCATCCACACCCAACCAATAAAATTTCATCAAATAACCTTTCAATCTCTACAATGGTTATGTATTTAAATTGGGAACGTATGGCTTCCAACCACCATACCATAAGTTCCAATACTTAATTTATACTCATATTACCATAATATATCCATACATGTAAGTCTAAGGATGTAGGATTACCTTTTGGAAGAAATCTTGAAAAACTCTCCTTTGAGTTTTTGAAGAAATTTCTTGAAGTTCTAGCTATTTTATGTGTAGATTTCATCAACACTAGTGTAGAAATGATGGAATTACACACCAAGATAATGGGGATTGCTTACCTTGAAGAAGAGGGGAGTTGGTGGTCATGAGAGAGTGGAGAAGAGCTCCAAAATTCATCCAAGTGAAGTGGGGAAAATGAACCCCGAAATTGTAGTTATGGGCCTAGATTTCTGGGTTTCGGATGCTGCCCCGAATGCGGCCAGCCCTTCTTTCGGATGCGGCCTTGGATGCTTCGCATCCGCAGTTCACTCCTCTGCCAGCCTTTCGTAATTTGGTCATAACTTCTTGTAGAAATGTCCAAATGACAAACCGTTTGAAGCGTTAGAAACTAGACTCACACAACTTTCATTTGATAGGTATATCAACACCTAAGTATTTATATTGAGGTATTTCTATTCGTTTGAAGTCGGGTCTTGTGCTAATTAAGATATCCTTTCCACTTAATGTATCAAACTTGTTCCACACAAATTTTTACCATTCACAAAACTCCTTATTATGTTCCAACACACGTTAAACATATATTTTCATTTCAAAGTGATGCGGTCGTATCCCATAGGTGTCCTTTAATACTCGAATACGTTATCCTCAAATACCGTTGGCGCACTTTAAAATATTAAATCATTAGGAAATTTTTAATGGGGCCTTAAAAATAAAGCACCCAATAGCCCTTTTTACATCTCAACACATCCCGTAGTCACATCATACTCATCATATAGCCATGCAGCCAATCATCGAGTAACAAATTCCGCTCATAGGGATGCTACCAGACATATAAGTCCTCCAGACTGGCCTATCATCAGCACACAGAAAATACACATGCTTTTCAAGTATAACAGCAAATCACAAATATTTCACCTAAAATCCCAAAAGCATATGAGTAATTTTGAAAACTATGATTTCTCCAAAAGACATTCAACAATAAATAAGATGTTTCATTTTTAGATAGCATGAGAAAAATACATCTTTGTGCATACATGTAAATATACAGGTGAAATCATGAACGTCTCCAAAATCGGGTAGCAGAAGGGAATGCATCTCTATGCATGTATCACAAGTCCGCATGTCAAAGGAAATGTATCACAATGACGAACTCATGTACTTACACTCTCAGAGTACTCAATCTCATTGTCTCATATTCTCTCTCACCATGCTCAATACTCAGTACACTCAGTCACTCAGCACTGTACAATACCTGCTGCGGCGTGCAGCCCGATCCACATATAGCCCTAAGGCCTGTTGCGGAGTGCAACCCGATCCACATATATATAGCCATAAGTCTTGTTGCGGCGTGCAACCCGATCCACAGTCCACCCCCCCCCCGGCATTATATACGCGTATATATATATATATATATATATATATATATATATATATATATATATATATATATATCACTCACAACACGACACTCAGGCCCCAACTCAGTCACCAATCTCTCCCGTCTCTCGGGCTCACAACACTCATGCTAAGCAGCCCTAATCAATGATACGAGATGTGACAATATACAACAGAGACTGAGATATGATATGAAATGATGAATGCAATTGAGTACATAACTGCAATTAAGAAAATAACTCAACAACAAAGAACAACCACTGTGGGTCCCAATAGTGCCACCATATAGCCTAAACATGATTTCTAACATAAATTACAGCTCAAGTGCTCTAACACATAGTGTACAGTAAAAATGTTCAGATATGATGAAACTAAATCACAATTCACACTGTGCACGCCCATGCACTCATCACTTAGCATGGGCGTACCGACCTCCTAACGGCTCGAAACTAGCCAAAAGCAACTCAAATACATCAAATTATGCCAAAGGAAACAAACCCAATCGATAAAGGTCAAATCATTAATCAAAAATCCCAAAAGTCCAACCCGGGCCCACACCTCAGAACTCAAAAAAACTTATAAAATTCGACAACCTATTCAATTACGAGTCCAAGCATACTAGTTTTACCCAAATCCGACTCTGAATCGATGTTGAAAACTCAAAACCTCACTCTATGAAACTTTAGGCTAAAACCCCAATTTCTCTTTAGAATTCATAATCCAATTACCCAAAATGAAGATAGAATCACGAAATATAATCAAAACCGAGTATAAAACACTTACCCCAATCCTTGTGATGAAATTTGCCTCCAAAATTGCTTCACCCCGAGCCCCAAATCTCAAAATATGATAAAAGAACCAAAATTCTCGATTTTATAGCTTCTGCCCAGAAATTCCGTATATGCGGTCACACTGTCGCATCTATGACCCCCACTTCTACGGTAAAATTCTTCGCTTCTGCGAAAATAACTAGACCCAGTTAACCTCGCACATGCGGTAGAAAAATTTCGCTGCTACGAAAACCTTCGCACCTGCGCTCCAAATCGTTGCCTCTGCATACACGTAGGCGTGCTTCTATGACCAATTGTCCGCATCTGCATCCATTCTTCTGCATATGCGGAAGCACCAACAAGTCCCATAGCATAGTACGGACCTACTCGAGGGCTCAAATCACACATAACAATACCAAAACAACGAATCGCACCTCAATTCGAACTTAAATGAACTTTCAACTTTCAACTTCCAAAACTCACGTCGAAACATAACAGATCAACTCTGAATGAACTCAAATTTTGCACACAAGTTCCAAATAAAATGACAAAGCTATTACAATTCTCGGAACCACAATCCGTCTGATATCCACAAGTTCAACTCTCAGTCAAACATACGAACTTTCCAATCCTTCAAATTTCACATTTTCGCCAATTAGTGTCGAATCCTTCTAAAAATATCCAAATGCAAATCCAGGCATACGCTTGGGTCCAGAATCGCCAACCTAACGAAACTATCACAACGTCGTTCCGGGGTAAAATTCACAAAAGTCAAACTTGGTCAACTCTTCCTACTTAAACCTTCAACAATGAAATTCATTCTTCCAAATCAAACTCGGGATCACCTGAAAACCAAATTCGACGATATAGACCACTCATAATATATCATACGGAGCTACGCATGCCCCCAAACTACCGAGCAAAGTGCAAATGACTGCTTCAGTCTTACATTATGTTATGCACAATTTTTGTTATGTGACTTGCTGGGGTAGTTGGTTTGGTTTCAGGGATGCTTCGGAATAAGTTGAGATACTTAGTCTCAAGGTTGGAAGATTAAGTTGAAAAAGTTGACTGAATGTTGATTTATTTGTAAATGGCTCAGGGATGGAGTTTTGATGGTTCTGATAGCACCGTTGAGTGATTTCGGACTTAGGAGTGTGTTTGGATAGTGATTTGGAGGTCCGTATTTGATGTAGGCTTGAAATGGATAAAGTTAGAAAATTAGAAGTTTTGGAAATTGAGAAGTTTAACCGAGAGTTGACTTTGTGGTTACCGGGCTCGGATTTGGGTTTCGGGAGTTGGAGTAGTTCCGTTATGTCATTTATGACTTGTGTGAAAAATTTGAGGTCAATCAGACTTAATGTGATAGGTTTCGGCATCAATTGTAGAAGTTGGAATTTTCTAGGTTTTATTTGGCTTGAATTAAGGTGCGATCCGTGTTTTTGATATTGTTTGATGTGATTTGAGGCCTAGACTAAGTTCATACTGTATTTTCGGACTTATTGGTATGCTTGGTTGAGGTCCCGGGGGCCTCGGATGGAGTTCGGATGGTTAACGGGTCAAAGTTTGAAATTGAAGGATTTTCCGCATCTGTGAGCCCTCAGATACAGATTATTGGAGGCAATGTTAGGTCCGCAGAAGTGGTCGATATCTCGTAGAAGTGCACCCGTAGATGCAAAAGATTGGCTACAGGTGGGCAAGGATGGGAGTTGAGTGTTTTCCGAAGAAGCAGATTTTTGACCACAAAAGCGGTACCGCAGAAGCGAAAGCAGTGGGCAGAATATTAAATTCGAGGGTTTCATGATTTTTCTCATTTTGGACTTTGCAAACTAGGACTAGGACGCTTTTTGAGAGGGATTTCAAGTGGTTTCTTGAAGTAAGTCGCTTGTGATCATTTTTATTCAATAATGTTGTTTTCCCATTGAATTCCTACCTAGTTTGTGTTTTTTTGAGGTGGAAGTTTGGGTGTTATAGGCTAGGGATTTGGAGAGTTAAATTTAGGGATTTGAGTGACGATTTGGTGTCAGAATTTGGTAAATTTGGTATGGTTGGACTCGTGGCGGGTGGATTCCGGATTTTGTAACTTTTATCGGATTCTGAGACGTGGGTCCGGGGGTCGACTTTTGAGTTGACTTTTTGACTGTTGATTAAAAACTTAGTATTTTCATATGAAATTTATTCCTTTAGCTCGTGTTTATTGTATCGAATTATTTGTGGATAGATTCGAGGCACTCGTAGGCCGATTCGCAAGGCAAATGGCTTATTGGAGTAGCGATTTGCACAGTTTGAGGTAAGTAACACTTCTAAACTTGGTTCTGAGGGTATGAAACCACGAATTACGTGTTATGTGATTGGTGTTGAGGTAATACACATGCTAGGTGACGGGTGTTTGGGCGTGCACCGTAGGAATTGTGACTTGGTCAATTCCGTGGAACTGTATAGTTGAATAATCTTATCGTTATCCATATATTCTCCATGTGGTAGAGAAACTTAGCTGCAAGTCATGTTAGAAATCATGCTTAGGCTATATGTTGGTATTGTTGGGACCCACGGAGGTCGTGTTGCATTTTGAAATTATTTGCTTAAATTGCAATTATGTATTCAGTCACAGCTATTATTTGCATATCATATCTCAGTCTATGTTGTCATTTATTGATACGTCGTATCATAATTATTTGGATTGGTTATCATGATTCTTGTAAGCCCGAGATACTGGAGAGATTGATGACTGAGTGAGGTCGAGGGCCTGATTGTGAGGATATGTATGACATCGGGCTGCACACCGCATCATGTTTTATTGATTCATGCCATGATTGGCTTATTATACCGATTGGGCTGGATTTGCACCTCCGGAGTGTACCCACCCATAGTGAATGCAAGTACCTACTGAGTGCGAGTGCAAGTGCTGAGCGATTGGGAAGATTGAGTGACTGTGAGGATGGGGTAACTGTGAGGAATGAGTGACTATGAGGATTGAGTGAATGGGAGGACTAAGTGATTGATACTCTGAGAGTATGCATATGATTTCATCACTGTTTTGTACTTCAGTTGGCATAAATAACTGAAATGTAGATATCAAGATATACCATATCTTGTTTTAATTAAACTTGACATATCTTACTCGTTTGAGCTTTAACTGTTAAACTTGGAAGCATGCCTACATTTCTGTACTATAATTTTGTAATTGAACTGTACATCTGATGCTCGTCACTGGTTTCAGCCTAATAGTTCGACTTGTTACTTACTGAGTTCGTTGTAGTCACGCTACACCCTGCACTTTATGTGCAGATCCACGCATTTCCGGACACGGTGGTTGCTGATTTTCAGAGTTTCTAATCATTCGGAGATTATTGAGGTAGCTTCCCTGGCGTCCGCAGACCTTCACTTTCCTCCCCTATCCCTCAGTTTTACTTATTCAGGTTTTGTTTTCTTAGACAATGTATCAAACTTTGTATTTGTATAGATGCTCATGTACTCAGTGACACCATAGTTTTGGGAATCTTCTATATCGAGTCGTGACGGTTTATCCAGGTTTATGAGATTTTTACTTATTTAAACCTGTTTTAGTATATTTTAACTTTGAAAGTGTTGGTATGTTTAGTTGTCCTCTTGCCTAGTATCATGATAGGCGCCATCAAGACAGGTTGAGTTTTGGGTCGTGACAAGTTGGTATTAGAGCCTAGGTTATATAGGTCTCATGAGTCATGAGCAGGTATAGTAGAGTCTTGCGGATCGGTACAGAGACGTCTATACTTATCTTCAAGAGGCTGTTGAATCCTTAGGAAAACTTCACATTCTTGTATTCTTGTCATGCGAATTGTTGATTTCGGGAACTAAAATTCTTTTATTCTATTCTCTCTCACATGATGAGGACACATTCTACCGGACTGGATGGACAGCCACCACTACCACTGGCTAGGGCCATGGGAGGCTGGGGCTATGGTAGGGGTCGCGGTAAGGGCCGAGGTGCAGCTCGTAAAGCGGCTAGAGCAACACCTGCAGATCCACCAGTTTCTCCAACTAAAGAGTAGGTTCCATATGTTGTTGAGCCAGTCGGGCCAGCTCAGGCACAAGTTGTGCCAATTGTGATTCCACGCTTTCAGGAGGCTTTGTCTTAGATATTGACTCTGTGCACAAACCTTACTCAGGTAGTTTCTGTTCTAACCACGCGAGCCGCTTCTCATTAAGGGGGAGGTATTCAGAATCCCGCCGCCCGTACTCCAGAGCAGGTGATGCATCGACATAAGACATAGGGGGTACTACCAGCCAAGCCGGTTGCAATTGCTCAGGCCCAGGTTGCTCCTATTATGAATGATGAGGAGCAGAAGAGGCTGGAGAGATTTGGGAGGCTCAGGCCTCCATCATTCAATGGGGCTGAGTCAGAGGATGCTCAGGACTTCTTGGATAGGTGCCAGCGGATTCTTCGCATACCGGGTATTCTGGAGGCTAATGGAGTCTCCTTTACTACTTTTCAGCTATCAGGGGCTGCCTTCAGATGGTGAGAGGCCTATGAGAGGAGCAGGCCAGTCAGTGTTGCACCAATTTCATGGCATGAGTTCTCCGTTATCTTCGTGGAGATGTTTGTGCCACAGACCCGCAGGGAGGAGCTGCGCAGGCAGTTCGAGTAGCTATGTTAGGAGGGCATGTCTGTGACCCAGTATGAGATAAGATTTTTAGAGTTGGCTCGTCATGTAGTTTGGTTGGTTCCCACTGAGAGGCAGAGGATTAGGACGTTCATTGATGGCCTCCACTATCAGTTGCGTTTTGGTATGACTCGTGGGAGTGTATCAGGTGCTAGTTTGATGAGGTGGTTGATATTGCTCGGTAGCTAGAGATGGTCCATAATCAGGAGCATGAGGAGAGGGAGGCCAAGAGGCCTCGTGGTTCAATTGGTTTCAGTGGTGTTCCTTGTGGGGGCAGTTCACCCACGGCAGGGGTCTTCCTTATAGGCCTACTCAGATAGCTCGTCTAGTTTATCGTGGTACATCAGCTAGCCATGGTTTGTATAGTGCTCGTCCAGGTCAGTCATATATCAGTGCTCTGCTAGCTTAGAGTTCATCCCCTGCTCCATCGGTTCAGGGTTCATCTGTGCCAGGTCCTTCTAATAGTCACTTTGGTACTCGAGGCCTGATTCAGACCCCACCACCAGTAGCTTGGAGTGCAGGGAGTTTGGGAAAATGTGGAGACAGTGTCTTTGTTGCCCGGGAGGTCCAGTTCAGCAGAGGGTTTAAGCTATGACTTCCGTGCTAGTCACTTTACCATCTGCCCAGCGAACTCGAGGTGTTGCCCAAGTAGCTACAGGTTGCATTAGAAAGGGAGGCCGACCAAGTGGTGGTGAGGCCCGATTCTATGCTATTCGTGCCAGCTAGATGCTGTTCCTTCAGATGCATCGATCACAGGTATTGTCTCAATATGCTACAGGGAAGCTTCCATATTATTTTACAGTGGTTCTACTTATCCCTATGTATCATCCTATTTTACTCATTATTTAGATATGCACCATGAGTCGTTAGTTTCACATGTTCATCTATCTACGCCGGTGGTCGATACTATTGTTGTGGACCGTGTATATCGGTCATGTGTATGACTATTGGGGGATTGGAGACTAGAGTTGATCTTTTATTGCTTAGTATGGTCGATTTCGACGTGATTTTGGGTATGGACTCGTTGTCTCCATGTCATGCTATTCTGGATTGTCACGCTAAAACCTTGACATTGGTGATGTCGGGGTTGCCAAGGTTCGAGTGGAGAGGTTCTCTAGATTATGTTCCCAGCAGGGTGATTTCTTATTTAAAGGCCCAACGGATGGTTGGGAAGGGGTGTCTTTCATATTTTGCCTTTGTGAGGGATGTTGGTGCTGATACCTTTACTATTGATTCTGTTCAGGTGGTGCGAGCTTTTTCGGATGTGTTTCTTACAGACCTGTCGGGCATGCCACCCGACATGGATATTGATTTTTGTATTTATTTGGTGCTTGGCACTCAGCCCATTTCTATTCCTCTTTATCGTATGGCACCAGCCGAGTTGAAGGAATTGAAAGAGCATCTTCAGGAACTTCTTGATAAGTAGTTTATCATGACTAGTTTGTCACCGTGGGGTGCACCGGTTCTGTTTGTTGAGAAGAATGATGGTACTATGCGGGTGTGAATCGACTATAGGCTGTTGAACAAAGTTAAAATCAAGAACAAGTATCCTTTGTCATGCATTGATGATCTATTTGACTAGCTTCAAGGAGCAAGGGTGTTCTTTAAGATTGATTTGAGGTCTGGTAACATTGTGGTAACATTGTTATTGTTAATTTGGTAACGTTGTGGCATATGGGCACATTTCATACAAGTTGATTATTGTGTTGTGATATTGATACACATGCGGTGGTATAAGAGTGGGTATTTGTAATGACCCGGCCTATTGTTTTGAGTATTATAGCCCCGTTACCCCATTTATTGCTTATTCTATGCCCATTTGTTATTATGTGACTTGCCAAGGTAATTGGTTTTAGTTTCGGGGGTGTGTCGGAATGAGTTAGGACACTTAGTCCCAAGGTTAGAAGCCTAAGTTGAAAGAGTTGACCAGTTATTGACTTATGTGTAAATGACTCCAAAATAGAGTTTTGATGGTTTCGATAGCTCCTTATGGTGATTTTGGACTTAGGAGTGTGCCCGAATGTTGATTTGAAAGTGCGTAGATGATTTCGGCTTGAATTGGCGAAAGTTGGAAAAGTTAAAGTTTGGAGAGTTGAGAGGTTTGATCGAGAATTGACTTTGTGGTTACCGGGCTCGGATTTGGGTTTCGGAAGTTGGAATAGGTCTGTTGTCTCATTTATGACTTGTGTGCAAAATTTGAGGTCATTCGGAGTTGGTTTGGTATGTTTCGGCATTAATTTTGGAAGTTGGAAATTCGTTAGTTACATTAGGCCTGAATTGGGGTACGATTCGTGTTTATGATATTGTTTGATGCGATTTGAGGCTTCGACTAAGTTCGTATGATGTGTTAGGACTTGTTGGTATATTTGGTTGAGGTCCCGGGGGCCTCGGGTGGATTACGGATGGTTAACGAGTGGGAATTTGGACTTAGAAGATTCCTGAAGAATTTCAGGTCTGGTGTGATCGCACCTGCGAAGGATTTGGTCGCAGGTGCGTGGTTGTAGAAGTGTGTCTAGCATCGCAGGTGCGGAATTTTGTTTGGATGAGGGGATGCACAATTGCAAGGTTTTGGCCGCATCTACGAGATCGCAAATGTGGAAAGTGGAGCGTAGGTACAAAGTGGCGAAGGGTAGGAGTTTTCGCAGAAGCGGAGCCCAAGTCGCAGGTGTGACTCCGTAGAAGTGGAGCCTGATCTGCAAAAGCGAAGGCAAGGGCCTTCATGGAAACCGCAGAAACGGAGTTTTGGAGCACCTACAGAGCCGCAAAAGTGGTTAGGTGAACCGCAAGTGCGAGATGCTTGGCAGATTCATAAGGTGGAGGGATTGAACTATTTTCTCTTTCTTTTTTTTTAGTTTGCAAGCTCGATGAGAGGCGATTTTTAAGACGGGTTCCACTAGATTTCAAGAGCTAAGCAACTTTTGATCGTTTTTATCTATTAATATTGAATACCCATTGAATTTCCCACCTAGATTATGTGTTTTTAAGGTAGAACTTGGGGAATTTTGGACTAGGGATTGGAGAGTAAGATTTGGGAATTTGAGTAACGATTTGATTTTGGAATTGGGTAATTTTATTACGGTTGGACTCGTTATTGAATGGATGTTCGGATTTCGTAAATTTTGGGTTGACTTTTATTAAAGAACCTAGATTTATCATATGGAATTGATTCCTATAACTTGTGTTGATTGTTTTAAGTGATTTGTGGCTAGATTCGAGTGGTTCAGAGGCCGATTCGCGAGGCAAAGGGTTCTTGGAGTAGAAATATGCGAGGTTTGAGATAAGTAACACTTCTAAACTTGATACTGAGGGTATGAATCCCAGAACTACGTGTTATGTGTTTGGTGTTGAGGTGACGCACATTCCAAGTGACGGGCGTGTGGGCGTACATCGTAGTAATTGTGACTCGGTTGATTCCACGGAATTGTGTATTTATTTAATCTTGTTAGAATTCATGTATTCTCCATGTGTTAGAGCAATTGAGCTATTAATCATGTTAGAAGTCATGTTTAGGCTAGATGCTGGTACTGTTCGGACCCATAAAGGTCATTTTGTTTTCGGGTTATTTGCTTAAATCACAGTTATGTACTCGGTCACATTCATCATCTGCATATCGTATCTCAGTCTCTATTATCATTTACTATTACATCATGTATCATTGTTTTGGGCTGATTGGCATCAGTGTAGTGAGCCCAAGAGACTGGGGAGATTGATGACGGAGTGAGGCCGAGGGCCTGATTGTGAGTGATATTGATGGGATCGGGCTGCACGCCGCAACAGGTTTTATTGATTCATGATGGGATCGCGGTGCACCTGCAGCACATAATATTGATTCAAGATGGGATCGGGTTGCGCGCTACAGCAGGTTTTATTAACGCTAGGGCATGATCCATTCCTCTGGAGTCTAACATACCAACAGTGAGCGCAAGTACCACACAGTGCTGAGCGACTGAGTGTAATGAGTCAGGGCTGAGAAAGTCAGATTGAGTACTCTAAGAGTGTGAGTACATGAGGTTATCATTGTGATGCATTACATATGACATGCACATTTGACATGTAGGTATAGAGATGTAACATTCCTTATATCAGTAATACTTAACATATTTTATCTGTGTTGAGCTTAAACTGCTAAACTTGAAAGCATGTCTATATTTCTGTATTGTGCACAAATTGATTATGTGTTTTCTCTGAGATATTATTGTCCTTTTTCCTGTCATACTTGTACTGTTATAATCTGGATTTGGACAGTTTCTGTCTGAGCTCGTCACTACTTTCAGTCCAAGGTTAGTCCTATTATTTATTGAGTACATTAGGTCGGTTGTACTTATACTACACTTTGCACTTCGTATGCAGATCCAAGTACTTTCGGGCAAGGCAGTTGCTAGATTTGGAGCTTCATCTGTTCGGAGAGTATTGTGGTGGCTGCCTTGGTATTCGCAGACCTCGACTCTCATTCTTTTCAGTTTGTTAGCACTGTTCTATCTTTTTAGACAGTGATTTTAGCAGTTAGACTATATTTTCATTTAGATGCTCATGTACTCAGTGACACCCGAATTTTGGGAATGTTTTATTTGAGTCCCACTATTACTTATCGACTAATGTTTTATGTGGTTGTCGGCTTTCTTAGTACTCTGATAGGTGCCATCATGTACTCAGTGACACCCGAATTTGGAAATGTTGTATTTAGGTCGTAGTATTACTTATCGACTAACTATGATAGTATTACTGTTAAACATGTTTCATTTTGTTTTCAATTAAAAATGTGTAGTTATTTATATTTGTCCGCTTGCCTAGTACTATGATGGCGCCATCATGGTATGTTGAGTTTTGGGTCGTGACAGTATTGAAATGTATGCGGTGAGATAAGGTGGGATTTATACGCGTGTTGCTAGTAAGGGAATTGCTTGAAGCCATACAGTGAGATAAAGGGCTAAAACGCGTGTAGCTATTTCAAGAAAAATGTTTTAAAAATAAATGCAAGTCTCACGCTGTGATATAAGGAAAATTGTGATTATGACTTATGAAGTGTGAATATGAGGTGTGTTACCTTGGTTGTGATTCTTGTTGCACATTCTACGTGAAAAACCTTGTTGATTTAAATGGTTGTTGTATTTCCTTCACTTGTTTCTACTTGTACTTTCACGATATATGATCACTTGTTGTTCCTATCATATGTGTACTCTTTGTTGTCCTTTATTGCTTTAATTTTCATTATTAGTCATATATCATAATACTATTTTATTGTCATCTATTTCCTTGCTTTCCGTCATTAGATTATATAGTATTCTAGTTCAGGTTTCTTTTGTCTAGTAAATGTCTTGACCTGACCCCGTCATTACTCTACCGAGGTTAGGCTTGATAATTATTTGGTACCGTTATGGTGTACTCATGTTACATTATTGTACATTTTTATGTAGCTCCAAGTACATCTGCTCGTGTCGGATGCTAGTAATTGATCAGTTATCTCGGAGACTTTAAGGTATACCTGCTCGACGCTCGCAGGCCTCAGAGTCACTGTCTTATGTTGCTTTACTATTGTTTATCTTCATTTCAAACAGAATTGTATTTAGAGATTATTAGTGCATCCTCTATAGAGCTTATGAATTATTTCCACAAAGTTTGGGAGTTATTTGATAGTTGTACCGTTTGGGCTTTACTATGATAGTTTAATAGTTTTATTTGATATTTAAGTTGTTATATCTACTAATTCTCAAAGTATGTTAGGTTTACCTAGTCTTAGAGACTAGTTGCCATCATGACATTCTAAAGAGGTAATTTGGGGTCGTGACAACTTACCTTGCAAATGCGATGCACAATGATGACAACCCTTCACGAACGCGGCCTTGACATCGTGAATGCGAATGTGAAGGAAACTCCAGCAGCTCCCATCTCCCCAATGCGAACGCGCCTCCTCTTCTTGAACACTAATAGGGAAAGTTCCTTGCTAAACAAACAAAAATCGCGAACGTGGTCCCCCACCACGAACGTGAAGAAACAATATCCTCCAGTCCAATTCCTTATTCGCAAACGCGATGATGTCCCCAAGAACACAATTCACAACTTACACCAGCAAAAACCAGCAATACAAACATGAGAGAAATGATCTGAAATCAATCTGAAACACACCAAAGCCCCTCGGGACCCTATCCGAACATACCAATAAGTACCAAAATATAATACGGACATACTCGTGGCCTCAAATCTCATAAAATAGTATAAAACAACAAATAGCACCCCAATTCAAGTTTAATGAACTATTTCAAATCCAAATTCCAAACTTACGCCGAATACGTCTAAACAACTCGGAATCACCTCAAATTTTACAAACAAGTTTCAAATGACATAACAAATATACTTCAACTCCCGGAACAACAATCTAAATCTGATAATATCAAAGTCAACTTATAGTCAAACCTATGAACTTTCCAAACTTTCAAATTGCCAACTTTCGCCAATTAGAGCTAAAACCTTCTTGAAACATCCAACTGCAAATCATGGCATACTCCTAAGTCCAAAATCACCATTCGGATCTAGCGGAACCGTAAAAACTCTGAACCGAGGTCAAATACACAAAAGTCAAACTTGATCAACTCTTCCAACTTAAAGCTTCCTAGTTGAGAATCATTCTTCCAAATCAATCCTAAACCACTTGATAACCAAAACCGATGACACACATAAGTCATAATATACCATATGAAGCTGCTCATGACCGCAAACTATCAAATTGAACTCAAAACGACCGATCAGGACGTTATATATTTAAAAAAATAAGTTATGTTTACATATATAAGAAGTACTAAGCTATTGAATGTATAGAACGGTAATGCATTGTTCTAATTTCTTCTTATGTAATTGTAGTGTAAGAGGAAAGTGTACCAGCCAAATGGACCATGGCATGTTACAGCGTCAGGAGCCTGAAAGAATCATATAATGGGAGGCACCTTATGTATTAGTAATTTCAGTCAAATCTTTTTTCGGAAAGGTCACAAGGTGACTCAACTATTACCTGTGTCAATGTCTTTCTCAGTCTATGCTACGTTTCAAAATGAAAACCTTTTTGCATTTCTATGGTGTCTTTCATATTTTCCATATGAAAATTTTCTATGACCTTGGTTTTTGGTGTCGGCTTTGAATCCTTATATATAAATAATAAATATTTGCAATTACTATATCACAGGAGAAAATGTTCAACTCTTTCTATCCTCAAAGGTTTTCAACACTTGATGTAATTCAGCATCTCCTTCCCGAGTCATCTTTTATTTTCTAGCGATTTCATATATATAATTTAAAGCTAACACGATAATCAAATTCTCTCTAGGTTGATGATAATCCTTCTCCGTCAGTTTCAAGTATGTCCTTAAGACTCTTTAAATTGGCAATTGTGTATGAGCAAGTTGTTGGAACCCAGTGCTCTTTTAAGTATATCTGTCACGACCCAAAATCTAACTAGTCGTGATGGTACCTATCGCAACCCGCTAGGTAAGCCAATTAACAATAAACAATAATATAATGATAATGATAAGAGTTAAGAATGAAATAACTGAATTTTACACAACTCCCCAAGGACTGGTAGTACAAATCATGAGCTTCTAAGACTTAGAGTTTACAAAGCTGGTATGAAATAAATACATCATCTATTCGAAATATACATGAACAGATTTATAAATCTAAAGCTACCAAGAACAAGATGCAGTTGTAACCGGAACGCAGGTACATCTTCAAGGCCAGCTCCTACCACATGCAACAACATCATCTCCAACATCTGCACGCAAGGTGTATAAGTGTAATATGAGTACAACTGACCCCATGTACTGAATAAGTAACAAACCTAACCTTAGGTCGAAAGTAGTGACGAGCTTAGAAAACGGTCAGAGTCCAACGCCAATATCCAATAACAACTCGTAACAATATAATAAAAACAGGACAAGTAATAACTTAAAGATATGATGCTCAACTCGTTCGCAGTTACAGAAAATAGGCATGTTTTTTGGGTGGAACAGTAAAACCCAAATCTTTCACCGAAATCACAAAGTATGAGAGTATTAGAAAACTCTGATTTTTCCCATAAACTTTCAACAACAGATAAGGTATTCCATTCTCTGATAGCATGAGAAAAGTACATCTCTATACCCACATGTCAATGTGCATGTGAAGTCATGAATGCCACATTACCGTTTAACATGAGAAAATGCATCTTTATGCCTACATGCCAAGTATGCATCACAATGATAAAACTCATGTGCTCATAATTTATCAGTATTCAACCTCACTCAGCACACTCAATCACTCAGCACCTCCCAATCACTCAAGATGCTCAATCACTCAACACCTCCCAGTCTCTCAACACTTCGCACTCGCACTCAGTAGGTACCTGCACTCACTGCTGGCATGTCAGACTCCGGAGGGGCAGATCCTGCCCAAGCACTAATATAAGCCAATCATGGAATGCTGCGGCGTGTTGCCCGATCCATCATGGATCAATAAAGCCTGTTGCGGCGTGCAGCATGATTCCATAAATATCACTCACAATCAGGCCATGGGCTTCAATCAGTCATCAACCTCTCCAATCTCTCGAGCTCACAAATCTCATGCCAGTCAGTCAAAACAATGATAATATGATGTGACAACAAATGATAACAGAGACTGAGATATGATATGCAAATGAATGAATATGATTGAGTATGTAATAGCAATTTAAGCAAATAACTCAACAATAGAAATAACCTTAGTGGGTCCAACAGAATAAGTATATGGCCTAAACATGATTTCTAACATGGATCACAACTGAATTACTCTAACACATAGGAATTTCATGGATAGAAACAAGATAGATAACAACATAGTACCAAAGAATCAATCGAGTCATAATTCACACGGTACACACTCACACGCCAACACCCCCATCACCTAGCATGTGTATCACCTCAACCCCAACACATAACATGTATATTCAGTGATTCATAGCCTCAGCACCAAGTTTAGAAGTGTTACTTACTTCGAACAACCCGAATCCAACACCGAGGAAGCCAAACAATACTCTAGAAATGACATCTCGTGCGTACCGACCTCCGAATGGGTTAAAACTTGCCAAAAGCAACTTGAGAACATCAAATAATGCCAAAGGAAACAAACTCAATCGATAAAGGTCGAATCTTTAATCAAAATCTAAAAGTCAATCAAAAAGTCAAACCTAGGAACGCACCTCAGAATCCGATGAAACTCACAAAATCCAACAACCCATTCAATTACCACTCAAGCATACTAGTTTCACTCAAATGCGACTCTGAATCAATGTTCAAAACTCAAAACATTCACTTTATGAAAATTTAGACAAAAGACCCCAAATTTCACTTTGAAATCATCAATCAAATGCAAAAAACGAAGATGGATTGATAAAATATAACCAAAACCGAGTATAAAATACTTTCCCCAATCTATGTGGTTAAAATCGCCCAAATCCGAGCTTCCCAACTCAAAATATGACCAAATGAACAATCTGAAAAATCTGGCAACCCAATTCTTTGTAAAATGACCATAAAATTCGGATACGATGTCGAAACTTGATGATTTCAGTTGCTATGGTTCCAAAATTACGATATATATATAATTGTTTAGTTGAAGCAAGAATAAAAGGCCATTTTCTCAATATGGTAACTTTATGCTCCAATCGACGTCGAAACCGAAAACACTCACCATACAACCCAAACTTATCCAAAATCATCATGCAACCCTATTGGAATACTTAAAACCCGTTTCCGAGTCTATTTACCCAAAAAATCAAACCTTGGCCAACTCTTCCAACTTAAAGCTTCTAAACGAGAATCATTCTCCCAAATAAATCCCGAACCGCTCGAAAACTGAAACCAACCTTACACGCACGTCATAATACATAATATAAAGCTACTCAAAGTGTCAAACCACCAAATGGAACGCTAAAGCTCAAAACAACCGATCCGGTCATTACATTCTCCCCCACTTAAGCATGCGTTCGTCCTCAAACATGCCAAGAGTCATTCCAAAGCCATCAAATCGCCGTGTAACCTTACCATGCACATACCCGATGGTTATCCCGTGTCACCCCAACCCATATAAGTCTGACAACACAACATAATTGAAGATCCTTAGTTCAACCTTTGCTCATAAGCCTTAGAACCCAACTTCCAATATCCAGAATTTCTTACAAGACTCGAATCTCGCATCTACACACTGTATAAGTATGAACAAGCTGTATCAAGCCATAACCAGAAACCAAGATGTAATCACATGATACACCACACAACTCGCATACTCGTAGCAATAATTCTCGATCATAGTAGCTGCTCAAAACAAACCCAACACCGGTAATAAACCTCGTATCAAGTAAAACCTCACTCAAAACCTTCGTACACTACCAATGATGAAAGAAACATATAGAAACTCATAACCACTCATCAGATCAACAAGTCATGGAGCCCTCTCTCGTCCACCAAGAACCAAATCCTAATCCTAAGCGGACTTCCGATATTATTCCTCCATACATACTATAATCAAATCTGTCCATTCTAGGTCCAACGATCTCATCTCATTAATACAGCCACTCTACTGACGTGCCACACCAATAAAACCTTAAGCCATAAACCATGTAGTTTGTGCACCAATACGCAACAATTCAAATGCACCCAAAAATGAAAAATGACTCAAATAAGAGAACTGTCCCGCAAGCTCAACAAGTACCACCACAACCGCAATGATATGAACCCATCATATTTAGTAGAACCAAGACACATGAATTTGACACAAAGGATCATATCCCAACATAACTCCATTGCAATGCGTGACCACATCCAACACCGGTCCTATGAAATACCTCAAGCCACAATGCTCAAAATCATCAACCAGACACAACTCGATAGCAAGTACATGAAGTGCATGACCATAACCATGGAGAAGTAAATAACACATTATACCACAACCCGGAAAGACCATAACCAAGGTACAATCAACCATTCCACACCCAAATCAACATCTCACTCGGATTCCGCTATAAAGCCCAAAGATAACCACACCATGTGTGCATATAACTAACGAATCACCACCCCTTTGTAGCATAGGAGAGTAATATATAGAACATATCTTAACACAAACAGGCTTAAGTCTAACTGAATGACACACCTTTTAGCAATAATGATGTTGAGTCAACAAATCCGACCCGATGTAGAATATACATCCTCACTGGGTATACTAATGGGCCCACAAATCAATTCTGGTCATCCCCATATGGATAAATGGCCCTCCAAGCATCCACAATGACCTAACCATAGCACGTACTATCATCTAGCCAACTTTGGCCACATCTTTATAGTCTGCAACTCTGACACAATCTGCTTCTGAGAACTCCCAGTCTCCAAATCCATAGAACACATGAATCACCATAGTCGATCCTAACTCCACCACTCGAATGACTAACACGTCTCTCATACATAATCATTCCCACGAGAAATACCTCTATAATTATTTCGTGCCACATAGCAAAAATATGAACATCAGCAGTTTATCAACCGGGCGAGTACCATAATACCAATGAAGCCTTTGCAAGTCGACACACAATGCGCCTTCTGAAATGCGCACCCTTCTCAAGCAATACCAAGTAGTAATAGAATTCATCTAGTCATCTGAAAACGTCCATGTTGTCTAAGAATTCATGACCTTCCCTTCAACACTGAACCGTGACCTTGCATATGCAAATATCAATCCCACACAACACACCGCATCTATCATGCCATCATATGAAAAATATGAGAATCTCATAATCAACTCTGAGTCACCAGCAGAATGCATACCTGATCAGTTAGAAACCTTCCGCTTGATCCCATCTAGGATAAAATCACAACAAGCCGCATACCCCTCATACATGTAGATAATACCCATCTCAAGTTGTGGTAGAAATCACCGAGGACACTTCGTAACCCATTTGCACATAACCAAGGCATCAAAACTGAATTCCTCTAACTCAACCAAGTCACGCAGGTCGCCAAACCCAAGAGTATTACCACAAACACCTATAAAGCCACATCACATCATAAGAACCAAAAGAATCAAGCATGCCATTACCATACTAATCCAACCTGCTATCAAGCTGCCTATTTCCTCTAAGTTTCTTCTGAATTGCCTTCAAGTTAACACTTCTCTTTGCTAAAACACTATGACCCTTAACTCAACGCTCACCACGGGAGATTCTAGCATAAAACCACATCGCCCTAAGGCTCATAAACCATTGTATTCTTATTTAAACACTCATAATACAACACCCAAGATACCCACTATGAAGAGGCATTATGTGAATCTAAAGTCATTTCCTGATACTAAAATGTAGAATCCATAATGATAGAGAAATATCGCGAGTCTTGACACCATCCAATGTAAATCTCAGAATCTAGCCATATACAAATCCTAAAAATTCTCAATTGCTACATATAAATCTTGAATCCATTAGACCTTCTGGAGAGTCATTCACTGTACTCAAATCTCAATTGCACCACCCAAACGAGCCGAACGACCTGTTCCCCATTAGTACAACAATACCTAAAGAAGTAACCCCGCCTTAACTCAACTGAGCAAATTTCTACTCCATGCGTACTACATCCTTCACGAATAATAACTCAATCATTCCATGAGTCCCATATACCAATAAAGTGCAATATAAATCGTATCCAGAAATTCCCTTACTCGAGTCCTTCTAGATCTCAACCTCTGTAAGTCATAACAGATTCACAAATATGCCTCAAACAAAAACCAGTACAATACATAACCATGCAATCAAATCGTCGATAGCAGACTCCCCCACTTGACTCAAATCAATAGAACAAAACATTTGATAATTAACAATACCTATACTCTATGACTGCCATAATCACACACTAAAACTTTACTAAATCCTTCATAAGCTCATGTAACGCAAACCATATAGTACCTCAAGTCATCTACTAAGCTCGCATTCATCCTCGTGACGGCCAGGTCAACTTTCTCAACCAATACAAACTCAAATGCAACACCTATAACCCATTGGTAGAAAAGAAACCCTCCACACAACATAATATGTATCACACATCTGTAGATTACCCCGCAGGTGATAACCCACCTGCTTAGCCTTAAACTGGCATCTGTCTATACCCTTTCACAGCCACAACTACTACGCAATCACTTAATCTTCCTGAGTCCGAACTCATCAACAAGACATGGAAATCTACTTCGTTCCACAAGTGAAATAACACGAAGGAATCTATAAAAAAACTCCATAACTCAAGACTGTATGACACATCCATAGAAATTAAGCATCCAATATTCCTTTTTCACATCTCAAACAAACTCTTCCCGTCACATTCAAACCATCTGAACACATCCCGTAATCACATCCTAATAATCATACAGCCATCCAACCACTCACTGAGCCACCAGCCCCATTCATAGGGACATCACTGGACATAGATGTCCAAAAGCACATGTTCACACAACTAAAACTACCGAGCCTTAGTTGTCATCCAAATCGGGCCTCAAGTCCTCTAGACTGGCTTATCACCAAAACACAGAAAACACATCTTGTATCTCATCCATGGAATCCACAAGCCGATGATGTATAGCTGATATCGAGCGCTCGCATGTGCATAGGAGTGAGTGGAAAGAATTCAAAGAGATACGCTTCAAGCTGAATCAATGCCAAACGATAAAGAAAGAAAGATGGAAAGTTTATCCTAAATTCCCTGTAGCCTCTCGAAGATAGGTATGGACGTCATCATACCGATCCACAAGACTCTACTAGACACTTGCTCATGACTCATAGAACCTATGAACCTAGAGCTCTGATACCAACTTTTCATGACCCAAAATCCAACTAGTCATGATGGTACCTAACCCAATCCTCAAAGTAAGCCAATTAACAACAAACCACATTATAATGATAGTGATAAGAGTCAAGAATGATATAACTGAATTTTATACTACTTCCAAGGACTGGTAGTACAAATCATGAGCTTCTAAGTCTTAGAGTTTACAAAGCTGGTATGAAATAAATAAATCATCTGTTCGAAATGTACATGAATAGATTTATAAATAGAAAGCTACCAAGAATAAGAGGCAGTTATAACCGCAAAGCAAGAACATCTTCAAGGCCAGCTCCCGCCACATGCAGCAATATCAACTCCAACATCTGCACGCAGGGTGCAGAAGTTTATTATGAGTACAACCGACCCCATGTACTTAATAAGTAACAAACCTAATCTTAGGTTGAAAATAACGACGATCTTGGAAAACGGTCAGAGTCCAACACCAATAGCCAAGAACAACTCGTAAAATCAAAATAGGACAAGTAATAACTCAAAGATGTGATGCTCAGCTCTTTCTCAATTACAAAAAATAGGCATGCTTTTCAGGTATAATAGTAAAACCCAAATCATTCACCGAAATCTCCAAAATATCAGAGTATCAAAAAACTATGATTTTTCCCAAAAACTTTCAACAACAGATAAGGTGATTCCAATCTTAGATAGCATGAGGAAAGTACATCTCTATGCCTATATGTCAATGTGCATGTGAAGTCATGAATGCCACAATACCGTTTAGCATGAGGAAATGCATCTTTATGCCTACATGCCAAGTATGCATGTCATATGTAATGCATCATAGTGATAAAACTCATATGCTCATAACTCTCAGAGTATTCAACCTCACTCAGCACGCTCAATCACTTAGAACCCCGCAATCACTCAACACTATCAATCACTGTCACGCCCCGAATCTAGGAGCAAAACCAGCACCCGGTGCCTCACCTAATCTGGCATACCATATTGCGACTAAGGGAATCTGAACATATAATGTCATACTTTGGCCATGGGGCCACCTTGCAAGACAATTTGTGAAGCAAAATATAAAAATGAATGGAAACTAGCGCTAACTAAACATCAATATAAAGCTAGGCCGACAAGGCCGTCATAGCTACTACAGCTGACAAACCACCAATTTATACAAACCCAACATACAACACTAACCAACAGGATATGTCTACAAGCCTCTACTGATAGATGTACTGTGATCAGAACAGGGCCCCGACCTACCCATAACATATATACAGATATACATAAGATGTACACAAAACTCTAGACCTGGCAACTCCGAAAGACGTGGAGCTTACCGATAAGGCGGAACTCGGGAAACACCTACTGAGGAGGTCTACCCGTCTGTCTGTCTGAACCTGCACGCATGAAATGCAGCGCCCCCAGAAAAGGGACGTCAGTACGAAATAATGTACCGAGTATGTAAGGCAATAAAATAACTGAAAGCTGAAACTGAACTGATAATATGATAACTAAAATTAACTGGGAGTCAAAGATGGTCTGGAGATATACTTACATGCTGATACTGACTCAACTCTCTCAATATATTAAGTAAAATAAATGTCCGGCCCTATAAGGTTCGGTACGTGTAACTGCTCGGCCGTAGTAGGCTCGCTCATAAGCGCTCGGCCATACTGGGCATCTATACCTCGGCCATCCTGGGCTCGCTCATAGGCGCTCGGCCACAGTAGACTCGGTATATATAACTTACCATCTGATCAGAGGTTGCCCAATAGGGGCTGCCCATCGATTATAGCTCGATGGTAATGAAAATACTGTAATACTGTATATATAGGCTTGCTGCTCTCTTGACTGGAAGAAGACAATACTAAATTGAATATAGAATCTCGATAAGGAATAATATTGTAACTTATGAGACTAGAATAGTGTGAATAAATTCATGAATATGAACTTCTCTTTATGTCTCATTATTAACACATGTAGCTACGAGATCATGCCAAAATGAAGGAAGGGATTAGCCTTAACATACCTTATCACAATCTTCCCAATCACCAAGTTGAACTCACTTCTTTGCACCTTAATCTACAAGAATGATAATAATACTATCGTTAAGTTACGAAAGGTACAACTATCGCACAACGAACGACAAACTTATTTTGTATTAAAACGGGCAGCATCTCCCCTATAATCCTTATTCCTCCAAATTCAAGATAACACCAACAATACAAGAACAGAACAATAACAACATAAATACATCATTTTCCAGCCCTATATACGCCATCAAACACTACAAAACAGCCCAACACACCCTAATCTCTTCATACTCAAAACGACCACCGTAGTAGTGTCAAACGACCCGAAAATGTTATGACGAACTACCAGACAACCACCCTACATTTATATGGTGTTTCTAAACCCCATTCCTCCTCCAAAACTCCACAAAACAGTAGTAAAACACGCAGCCCAACAGCAACACAAAACAGTCCACAAAACAGTCCGCTACAAGTGAATAACTCGAACTCACGGCTTCCGATCACCATCCCGTGAGTTCTTACAAGTATAGAACGACTTGCCATGAATTTATAGAAGAACAAATGGATGAAAGAGAGCAGTAAACTCACCTTATTTGTTGGATAACTCAGCTCCTATCTTGGTTCTTCAAACTTTAGGTTTTACCTCTAATTAGAACTTGAAAGGGAGAGAAAATCAATTAGGGTTTGTGGGAAATTTTTGGGAGGATTCTTTGCAGAGCTTATGTCTGGTTATTATGCTCTATTTTAAGTCTAATATATGAAGAAAATGGGCCTTTAAAAGGCCTCTTTGGACGACCCGAAATGGTCCATTTTTGGGCTTTCATTTAAGCAAGTAGGTGACACACCTACTTGTCACCTAGCAGCTTGTGCAGTATCGCAAAAATGCCCATATCTCTCTACTCCAATGTCGTATTGACAAACGGTTTAATGATTTGGAAAATAGACTCATAGATCTTTAATTTGATGGGTGGAACACCCCATAACTCTAAGTATATTGGGAGAATATTGCACTTACATTTGACCCAATGTTTCAGTAAAACTTATGAATGTAACTTGTGATGACTTTCATCGACTTTTGTTCCACAACTCGCTTGACTTCAAAACATAACACACGGATTTCATACGACTAATATAAATTATAACATAATATCTTTATCATGTTAATCACCCTAGTATCACCCCAAAGGTACATGTTATAACATTCCCAACTTGTCGACTTTCGACGAAACATTGTTTTATTCAATTGCTTTAGCTTCTGAACTGTCCAACCCTCTTTGTACATGTTCATGATCTTCAATATTTGTAACCTCATAGGTAACATGATTAACTTACTTTATATACTTTTAAATATTATCTCATTTTTGGTCCTACATTAGTTTGCTTACGACGCATTTTTACGTACAAAAATATAGGGTGTAACATCACTCCCCCCTTGGGAACATTCGTCCTCGAATGTTTACTCTTAGAGGCTTTGGAAAATTTTGCCAGAGTATCCTTCGTACACTAGGTTAAAACCAACCTGCACGCAGCCAGAAAACATACTATGCATGCCACACATGGCCAATCTTTATAAATAGCAGCAATTTGCCTCACCGACCGTAAATCATAAATATTGAAAGTGAAAAATAAAAGCTTACCTAATGACCTGCTAGCCTACATAGAGCTATGTTGTAGCATCCCATCTCGAACCATATCTTCAGTTTGAAATAGGTGGGGGTATTTAGACTTCATTTCTTCCTCCGATTCCCACGTCATCTCTTCTACATTCTTGCTCCTCCATAAAACCTTCACAGAAGCTACCTCCTTATTTCGTAGCTTGCGGATTTGTCGGTCTAGGATGGCAACTGGAATTTCCTCATATGACAAGTCCTCTGTAATCTGTACATCATCTGTGGGCACCACTCGGGTAGGATCGCCAATGCACTTCCGTAGCATAGATACGTGAAAAATCGGATGGACAGACTCCAATTCTGAGGGCAACTCTAGCTCATAAGCTACTTGGCCCACTCTCCGAATGATCCTATAAGGCCCAATATACCGTGGGCTAATCTTGCCTTTCTTGCCAAACCTCATCACGCCCTTCATAGGTGATACCTTTAAGAATACCCAGTCATTAATCTTGAACTCTAAGTCTCGTCGCCGCACGTCAGAATATGACTTCTGACGACTCTGAGCTGTCAACAATCGCTCCCGGATAAGCTTTACTTTCTCTATGGCCTGCTGAACCAGGTCTGGCCCATGTAACCCAGATTCTCGAACATCAAACCACCCTATAGGAGATCTGCACTTACGCCCATACAAAGCCTCGTACGGAGCCATCTGGATACTGGAGTGGTAACTGTTATTATATGCAAACTCGATAAGAGGTAGATGTTCATCCCAACTTCTTTTAAAATCCAACACACATACTCGTAACATATCCTCGAGCGTCTGAATTGTGCGCTCGGCTTGTCCATCAGTCTGTGGATGAAAAGCTGTGCTGAGATTCACCTGAGTCCCTAGACCTCTCTGAAATGACCTCCAAAAATGTGCTGTAAATTGAGCCCCACTGTCAGATATAATAGAAACCGGTACTCTGTGTAGCCGCACTATCTCCTTAATATATAACTTTGCATAATCTTCTGCTATATATGTAGATCTGACCGGTAGGAAGTGAGCTGATTTCGTGAGCCTATCGACTATCACCCATATGGAATCGAACTTACGATTAGAACGAGGTAAACCAATGATAAAGTCCATGTTTATCGCCTCCCATTTCCATGTCGGGATCTCTATAGTCTGCATTAGCCCTCCGGGCTTCTGGTGTTCTACCTTCACTTGCTGGCAACTAGTACATTGGGCGACAAACTCAGCAATGTTCTTCTTCATATCATTCCACCAGTACATATCCTTAATGTCATGATACATCTTCGTCGATCCAGGATGGATGGAATACCATGAATAATGTGCCTCTGACATAATCCTGTCTCGTAGCCCTGCTACATCTGGAACACACAAACGACTCTTGTATCTGAGAACCCCATCTCCCTTGAGCTCTAACAATGGCTTCTTCTGCTGCGGAACTCGCTCTCTCAACTCGACCAACTCTGGGTCCTCGTACTGCCTTTCCTTGACTTCAGCTATGAGGGATGATTTTGCAGTGTTTTGGAGTACAACTCCACCATCCTCAGAATCTACTAACCGAACCCCCAACGAAGCCAATTGATGAATCTCTCTAGCTAATTGTCTTTTCTCGGGCTCTACATGTGCTAAGCTACCCATAGATAGGCGACTTAAGGCATCTGCTACAACATTAGCTTTCCCTGGATGGTAGAGAATGTTAACATCGTAATCTTTCAATAACTCAAGCCATCGCCTCTGTCGCAAATTCAACTCTTTCTGCTTGAAAATATATTGTAGGCTTTTATGATCAGTAAATACATCAACATGAACACCATATAAATAATGCCGCCATATCTTAAGTGCATGGACAACCGCAGCTAACTCGAGGTCGTGGGTCGGATAATTCCTCTCGTGCTTCCTCAACTGCCTTGAAGCATACGCAATTACCTTCCCATGTTGCATCAGGACACATCCTAACCCGACACCGGATGCATCACAATACACGGCATAACCCTCTAGACCCTCTAGAAGTGTTAGAACTGGAGCTGAGGTCAACCTGTTCTTAAGCTCTTGGAAACTCCGCTCGCAAGCCTCTGTCCATTGAAACTTAGTTTCTTTCTGTGTCAACTTCGTCAATGGTGCCGAAAGGGAAGAAAAACCCTCTACGAACCTCCGATAGTATCCTGCTAAGCCTAGAAAGCTACAAACCTCTGTCGGAGTGGTAGGTCTAGGCCAAGATTTCACGGCCTCAATCTTCTGAGTGTCTACCTTTATCCCTTCATCTGATACAATATGCCCCAAGAATGCTACAGACTTCAACCAGAACTCACATTTAGAAAACTTAGCATACAACTTACGATCACGGAGGGTTTGGAGTACCGCTCGCAGGTGGTCTACATGCTCATCCTCTGAACGGGAATAAACCAGAATATCATCAATAAATACTATCACGAACAGATCTAAAAATGGCCGGAATAGGCTATTCATCAAGTCCATAAATATGGCGGGTGCATTAGTCAACCCGAAGGACATGACAAGGAACTCGAAGTGGCCATATCGGGTCCTGAAGGCTGTCTTCGGAATATCTTTTCCCGAACTCTGACATGGTGGTACCCTGACCTCAAATCTATCTTTGAAAAGCATCTAGCTCCCTGTAATTGATCAAACAAGTCATCGATCCTTGGAAGTGGATACTTATTCTTAATAGTTACCTTGTTCAGCGGCCTATAATCGATACACATCCTCAGCGAGCCGTCTTTCTTCCGCACAAATAGTACCGGTACACCCCAAGGTGAGGTACTGGGCCTAATGTAACCTTTCTCCAGCAAATCTTTTAACTGCTCCTTCAACTCCTTCAATTAGGCAGGTGCCATTCTATACGGAGGGATGGATATTGGTTGAGTTCCTGGAAGCAAATCGATGCTAAAATCAATCTCTCGCTCTGGAGGAATACCTGGAAGCTCATCTGGAAACACATCTGCATACTCTTTGACTACGGGAATAGACTGAAGTATAGGTATCTCAGCATCTACATCTCTAACTCGCACAATATGATAAATGTGCCCTTTTGCGATCATTTTCCTCGCCTTCAGATAGGAAATAAACCTACCTCTGGGTGTTGCTGTATTACCTACGCATTCAAGGACTGGTTCACCTGAAAAATGAAATCTGACTGCCTTTGCTCGGCAATCAACTGTGGCATAGCAAGCTGCCAACCAGTCCATGCCCATGATAGCATCAAAATCCATCATCTCTAGCTCAACTAGGTCAGCTGAGGTCTGACGACTACAAATTGTCACCGTACAACCTCGGTAAACCCATCTAGCAATAATCGATTCTCCGACCGGTGTAGATACCGCAAATGGATCACTTAGTATTTCAGGCACTATACCAAACTTCCTCGCGACAAATGGGGTAATATATGATAAAGTAGATCCTGGGTCTATCAAAGCATAAGCATCGTGAGAGAAAATGGTCAATATACCTGTCACAACGTCTGGTGAAGACTCTTGGTCCTGTCGACCCGCTAAAGCATCGATACGGTTCTGATTACCACTTGAACTGGAACCTCTACCTCTGCCTCGACCTCTACTAGCCGAAGACTGAGACTCGCGCCTTGAAGAATGCACGGACATAGATGATCCTGTTGCTGAAGTCGCTGGTTGTGCCATTCCCCCAGAATCTCTATTTGGGCAATCTCGCATCATATGCCTCGGACGCCCACATGTATAACAAGCATCAGAACCTGCTCGGCATTGACCCAAGTGTCCTCTACCACAGATGTCACACCGCGGAGGAAATGACCATGTCTGCGCAGAACCTCATTGTCGCTGCAAACCCGACGCCCGTGAGCTCTCACCTGGTCCTGACTGAGTATAGCGGTCATACCTGTAACCCTGTAACTGAGGTGGCGGAGGCCTAGGTGGCCGTCCGAAGTACTGGGTCCTATAACTACCCTGAGATTGCTCCTGAGACCTGGGAAATCTCATCCTCTTACGTTGCCCTTGCTCAGCCCTCTCTGTACCCTGCTGCCGACGCCTACCCCTTTCTATATTCTGGGCAAATGCCTGAATCCGGGAGATATCCATACTATCCTGCAATGCAGCGGTGGCACATGCCTCGGTTAACTCTGGGGCTAACCCTTCTATAAACCTGTGAATCCTGTCCCGCATAGTAGCAACAATGGATGGTGCATATCTAGCCAATGAGTCAAAACGGAGACTATACTCTCGAACACTCATTACCCTGCTTGAGGGATAGAAACTGATCGACTCGAGCCTGTCGGATCTCCCGTGGTAAGTACTGGTCAAGTAAGGCATCTAAAAAATTCTCCCAAATAGCTGGAGGTGCATCACGTCCCCTGGACCTCTCCCATCCCTCGTACCAAAGGATGGCTATATCTCGGAGTCGAAAAGCTGCTAGCTCAACTGCCTCTTTCTCCGTGGCATGCATAACACGAAAGATCCTGTGAAGCTGATCTATGAAATCCTGCGGGTCCTCCCTCTGATCTGTCCCCGTGAACTCTGGGGAACTCAAAGCAATAAACTCTCGGACCCTTGAACTCCCAGACCCCTCAGAAGTTCCTGCACTAGCTGATGCCCTAGCCTGTTGCTGGGTAGCTACCAACTGTGTCAACAAATGCACCGCACTTCTCAAGTCCTGATCTAATGGAAGTGGAGGGGGAACTGGATGTGCGGTATTCCTAGGAATCTCCGTAGTTGGTGGAGGAGCCGGTAATGGCTGAGTAGGGGTCTCCCCTTGAGCCTCAGACTGGGCCCCATCTACTGGGGGTACCCTGCTGGTCCCCTCACCTACTACTGTATCTCTCCTCTAGCTAGCCGTAGTCTTCCTAGTCACCGTCATCTGTGCATGCAAACACCAACACATAAGTTTAATTCAAATTTCCTATAACTTAGTTCTATAGCACGATTTAGATTTCAAAGAAGGGTAACCAACTCCTAAATACCCTGTAGTTCCCTGCTTATATAATGTGGTGCACAAAACATCTATAAACAAGACCCTACTAGACACGGCTTGTAGACTCCCTAGGACAGAACTGCTCTGATACCAAGTTTGTCACGCCCCGAACCTAGGAGCGAAACCAGCACACGGTGCCTCACCTAATCTGGCATACCATATTGCGTCTAAGGGACTCTGAACATATAATGTCATACTTTGGCCATGGGGCCACCTTGCAAGACAATTTGCGAAGCAAAATATAAAAATGAATGGAAACTAGCGCTAACTAAATATCAATATAAAGATAGGCCGACAAGGCCGTCATAGCTACTACAGCTGACAAACCACCAATTTATACAAACCCAACATACAACACTAACCAACAGGATATGTCTACAAGCCTCTACTGATAGATGAACTGTGATCGGAACAGGGCCCCGACCTACCCATAACATATATACAGATATACATAAGATGTACACAAAACTCTAGACCTGGCAACTCCGAAAGACGTGGAGCTTACCGATAAGGTGGAACTCGGGAAACACCTACTGAGGAGGTCTACTCGTCTGTCTGTCTGAACCTGCACGCATGAAATGCAGCGCCCCCAGAAAAGGGACGTCAGTACGAAATAATGTACCGAGTATGTAAGGCAATAAAATAACTGAAAGCTGAAACTGAACTGATAATATGATAACTAAAATTAACTGGGAGTCAAAGATGGTCTGGAGATATACTTACGTGCTGATACTGACTCAACTCTCTCAATATATTAAGTAAAATAAATGTCCGGCCCTATAAGGTTCGGTACGTGTAACTGCTCGGCCGTAGTAGGCTCGCTCATAAGCGCTCGGCCATACTGGGCATCTGTACCTCGGCCATCCTGGGCTCGCTCATAGGCGCTCGGCCACAGTAGGCTCGGTATATATAACTTACCATCTGATCAGAGGTTGCCCAATAGGGGCCTGCCCATCGATTATAGCTCGATGGTAATGAAAATACTGTAATACTGTATATATAGGCTTGCTGCTCTCTTGACTGGAAGAAGACAATACTAAATTGAATATAGAATCTCGATAAGGAATAATATTGTAACTTATGAGACTAGAATAGTGTGAATAAATTCATGAATATGAACTTCTCTTTATGTCTCATTATTAACACATGTAGCTACGAGATCATGCCAAAATGAGGGAAGGGATTAGCCTTAACATACCTTATCACAATCTTCCCAATCACCAAGTTGAACTCACCTCTTTGCACCTTAATCTACAAGAATGATAATAATACTATCGTTAAGTTACGAAAGGTACAACTATCGCACAACGAACGACAAACTTATTTTGTATTAAAACACGCAGCATCTCCCCTATAGTCCTTATTCCTCCAAATTCAAGATAACACCAACAATACAAGAACAGAACAATAACAACATAAATACATCATTTTCCAGCCCTATATACGCCATCAAACACTACAAAACAGCCCAACACACCCCAATCTCTTCATACTCAAAACGACCACCGTAGTAGTGTCAAACGACCCGGAAATGTTATGACGAACGACCAGCCAACCACCCTACATTTATATGGTGTTTCTACACCCCCTTCCTCCTCCAAAACTCCACAAAACAGTAGTAAAACACGCAGCCCAACAGCAACACAAAACAGTCCACAAAACAGTCCGCTACAAGTGAATAACTCGAACTCACGGCTTCCGATCACCGTCCCGTGAGTTCTTACAAGTATAGAACGACTTGCCATGAATTTATAGAAGAACAAATGGATGAAAGAGAGCAGTAAACTCACCTTATTTGTTGGATAACTCAGCTCCTATCTTGGTTCTTCAAACTTTAGGTTTTACCTCTAATTAGAACTTGAAAGGGAGAGAAAATCAATTAGGGTTTGTGGGAAATTTTTGGGAGGATTCTTTGCAGAGCTTATGTCTGGTTATTATGCTCTATTTTAAGTCTAATATATGAAGAAAATGGGCCTTTAAAAGGCCTCTTTGGACGACCCGAAATGGTCCATTTTTGGGCTTTCATTTAAGCAAGTAGGTGACACACCTACTTGTCACCTAGCAGCTTGCGCAGTATCGCAAAAATGCCCATATCTCTCTACTCCGATGTCGTATTGACAAACGGTTTAATGCGTTGGAAAATAGACTCATAGATCTTTAATTTGATGGATGGAACACCCCATAACTCTAAGGATATTGGGAGAAAATTGCAGTTACATTTGACCCAATGTTTCAGTAAAACTTATGAATGTAACTTGTGATGACTTTCATCGACTTTTGTTCCACAACTCGCTTGACTTCAAAACATAACACACGGATGTCATACGACTAATATAAATCATAACATAATCTCTTTATCATGTTAATCACCCTAGTATCACCCCAAAGGTACATGTTATAACATTCCCAACTTGTCGACTTTCGACGAAACATTGTTTTATTCAATTGCTGTAGCTTCTGAACTGTCCAACCCTCTTTGTACTTGTTGTTCATGATCTTCAATATTTGTAACCTCATAGGTAACATGATTAACTTACTTTATATACTTTGAAATATTATCTCATTTTTGGTCCTACATTAGTTTGCTTACGACGCATTTTTACGTACAAAAATATAGGGTGTAACAATCACTCAGCACCTACCAATCACTCAGCACTCTCAACCACTAGGCACTCGCACTCGGCACTCTTACTAAGTAGGTACATGCGCTCAAAATAGGTATGTCAGACTCTGGAGGGACGGATCATATCCAAGCGCTAATATAAGCCAATCATGGCATGCTGTGGCATGCAGCCTGATCCCATCATGAATCAATAAAGCATGTTGCGGCGTCCTGCCATCCCATCAATATCACTCACAATCAGGCCTTGAGCCTCACTAGGTCATCAACCTCTCTAGCCTCTCGGACTCACAAATCTCATGCAAGGCAGCCCAATCAATAATAACATGATGTGACAACAAATGATAACAGAGACAGGGATATGATATGTAAATGAATGAATATGACTAAGTATGTAATTGCAATTTAAGCAAATACCTCAACAGCAGAAATGACCACAGGGGGTCCCAACAAAATATGTATATTGTAAGGCCCCATAAAATCTTACCAAAAATCCGGGGTTTCGTATATTTGAAGTACAGGGCATTTTGTGTGGCCAAGTCTGCGATCGCAGAACTGATCTGCGGACCGCAGATCTAGCGCGGAGTGAAGCGGAAACCTGAGATAATTTTGGGACCAATATGCGGTCCATTTTGCGACCGCATAATCATTTCGCGGACCGCGCAATCCATCACAAATCCCACATAATATTTTTTGGAGGGATGTTCTGCAGCGCATTATGCGACTGCAGAATAAGTCTGCGGACTGCAAATCATTCGTAGAGTTAAGCAAAAAATGCCAGTTCCGGAGGGCCATTATGCTACCCATATTTTTAACCGCAGAAGCTTTATGCGGTCGCATATGTGATCACAAATTTGCATTGGGGCTTCATTGTTTTAATTTTTGAACCCGACCCCATTCTTATAAAACAGGCTTAGGGATCATTTTAGAAGGTTAAAACTTACATTTCTAGATAGAGGGAGTGACATAGAGTGCGGGGGAGTTCCTAAGCTCATCATTCATCAATTCTTGCTCAAAGTTGAAGAATTTGCAAGAAGAATTCACTAGGGCTTCATTCTAGAGGTAAGGTTCTACTCCATAGCCCGCAATTTTGTGATTTTAACTGAAAATAGGCAATAAGCCAAGCAAATTCTTCGGTGTGGGAATTGTTTATTTTACATTCATGTACCATTAAGGGTAGTGGGAAGATTGTTGAGTTTGAGTAAACTTTGGGTGGTGGGATTGAAGAATCCACCGTAGGAGGACCTTGAAACCTTAACGCACACCTAGTGTTTTATAAAATGCTCAAGTGAGCTGGAACTATGAACTCCTTCCTAATTTGTGTTCGATTTTACTATATCTCTAAATAGATTGAAGTGTCTAAGATTTCCAGAACATTGTAGTAGTTTAAAAGCTCAAGGTGAGGTATGTTGGCTAAACTCTTCCCTTAGAATTGAACCCACAATATCCTTGTAAGTCTCGGGATGCTTATTATAATTTGATTAATTCGAATAAGTTGTGTGTCTAAGTAAGTATGCGTTCAATTTGTACCCTAAAGATTCTTGTTATGTTGAGTTACCGTTTGAGAATATGGTTTAAGTATGGGCAGTGTGGCATTGTGTTGTGATTTAAAAACTTGTTTCTAATGATAGTTATCATGTCAATTTTGTAAGAAATCACATGTGCCTAAGACCCTAAATTTCCCAAATATGTATTTAAAGTCTTGATTTGAAAGGCATTATTGTCGAGTATCCACAATGGTATTTGAAAGTAAAAGAAGAGAGCATAAAATATGATGTGCGGCCACGTGCCAAGAATTATATTGCATTATGGCCAATGGTGCCAATGAAATAAATGACATGTAAAAGAATATGAAATGAGTGATAAATCCTTTTATTAATAAATTCCTTGGGGCTATCATTTAGTCACCGAGTAAGGGTAGGTCAAAATAACCTAACCCCGAAACTAGATGTGCCGGTGTAGGAGTAATTGAGGGGTAAATCATCGTGTTAATGTGATGGGTTTGTTTCCCCTTATATGGGATGATATTGATGTGTTGAGATGTTTTCCCTTGAATGGGATGGGATTATTGCTAACAAGAAGTGATGTCGACCCACACGACATTGTGGCGAGACGACTTAGCCGATCAAGCAAGGATCAGATGCCGTGTTGCGCACATAGTGGTATTGTGAGTGGATGTCTTGGGGTGAGACAAATTAGTCGATCGGGTAGAGATCAGACTCCGTGCTAAAACACTGTGGTATATTGGTGCTAAAGGTCTCCAATTTAAAATATCGAACTTGCTTGAAATTTACCTTTCCCATAACATGATGCTTTGTTACTATTTGAGTCTCTTATTGATTTCATGTTTCTTTTTCTGTTTATTGTTACTCGTTCTATTGAGAGGATGTTTAGCTTTACATACTAGTACTATTCCATATGTACTAACGACCTTTTTGTCGGGGCGTTGCATCTATAATGAATGAAGGTGGTTCCATAGCAGGTGGTGTTGATCCGTGATAGCAACATACCCTTTCTACAGCTGACTTGGTGAGCCTCACTGCACTTTGGGGTCCTGTATCTCTTACTCTTTGTACATAGCATTTTGAGGTATAGTCGGGGCCTTGTTGCCGGCACTATCTTAGCACATTTTTGGTACTGTTAGATGCTCCATAGACTTAGTGTGGGTTGTATCTTGTTTTGGGAAGGTTGAACTTAACTTGTTGTAAATGTACCATCTGTTCCACTTTCACTACGAATATATAATGTATTACTTTGGGAACTTGTTAACGACGTAACTAATGGAAATGAACTAGTGTTATTCACATGACCTCTTACTGTCTAGCTAATGAAATGTATTCATCTCTTTAATCATGGGTGTATTGGGTAGACGACATTGTGCACGCTTCCTTGACCGGGGTAACCCTGTGGAGCGCCGGTCGTGCTCCCCAAGGTCGAGGTGTGACAAGTTTGGTATTAGAACCTAAGGTTTTAAAGTGTCCTAGGATGTCTCGAAGTTGTGTCTAGTAGAGTTTTTCTTATCGGTGTGTTGTTGACAACATCTATAATTAGGAGGTTGTTTGGACATTTAGGAATAATACCATTCTTTGATATTGTAGATCGTGCAATAGAGTTGATTGTACGACTATTCTGCCTCTAACTCGTGCATTGCTCTAATTTTCAGTACACGGCGCCTAGTAAGAAAATAAAAACTGGCCAAGGAGAAATGCCACCCCAGGAGTGGTAGTTGATTCTTTAAGTGATGATGCGGGTGAGAGACCAATGGGTGAGAGCATTCCCCCGACTACTACACTGCCTGATTTTACTACTCCTGATCAGACCGCACCAATCCCTACACCTACTAAGGGTGCAACTATTCCACCCCCTACTGATATCCCAGTTCCACCTCCAGCCCCAGCTTCTGGTTCCAGTGTATCTGATGGGGATCTTAGGGGAGCCATACAGATACTGGCTGAGATAGTGGCTTCCCGGACCCAGAGATCAAATATTGCACCCACTTCTTCTAGTCAACTAGGGGATTCCTCCAGTTCTAGGGTGAACAGATTTCTCTAGTTGGATCCTCCAGTGTTCACATGTAATAATCCTGAGGAGGACCCCCAGGATTTTATTGACGAGATACACAAGACCCTCCGAGTTATGCGTGCTACTAAGACGAAGAGAGTGGAGTTGGCCTCCTATCACCTGAAAGGGGTGGCCTATTCTTGGTTTGAGATGTGGGAGGACTCCCGTGAGGAGGGGAGCCCTCCGGCGAGGTGGAGTGAGTTTGCCGATGCTTTCATTGATCATTTCTTGCCTATCGAGACTAAGTTACCCAGTGCCACTGAGTTCGAGAGCCTGAATCAAGGTAGCATGAGTGTATGGGAGTATCATATGAGATTCACGCGCCTATCGAAATATGCCATCTATATGTTGCCCAATATGGAGGCTAGAGTGCGCTGGTTTATACAAGGGCTTGAACTACGGTAAGATGGTAAGATGGTGGCATTTTCTCAAGCCATAGAGACCCACAAATTGAAGATCATAATAGAGCATGATGGCAGTAACAAGGCCCGGTCCGCAGGCAACTTTGGTGGTTCTTTTGGTAGTGGTGGTGGTAGGTCAGCATTTCGGGCAGGGTCGTCAGGGACCTCCCAGTCTTTTCCTCAGTCTTCGGTCAGTGCACAGCCATCGAGGTCTAGTCAGGTAGTTGGGGAGCCATTTTAGGCCCAGCCAGGGCAATAGGGGATCCTACCAGCAGGGTCTGTCTAGTGGGAGATTTCAGTAGTAGAGGAGGCCGCCATGCTCTAGGTGTGGGAAGATGCACTTTGGGGCCTGTTTCATAGACCAACCTGTATGCTATGAGTGTGGTATAAGGGGTTATATTCAGAGGGAATGTCGTTCATCTCACCGGAGCATGGGTAGGGGTACAGCACAACCAGCCATCTCTGCAGCTATTACATCCGCATCACCTCCTCTAGCTTGAGACAATCCAGCACCCGTAGGGCGTGGTGCAGCTAGGGGTGGTGCACAGAGTTCGGGAGGACCCAACCATTTCTATACTATGAAGGGTCGCCAAAGTTCAGAGGCTTCTCTAGATATCGTCACAGGTATATTAACTGTCCAATCTCATGATGTGTATGCTCTTATTGATCCTGATTCCACCTTCTCCTATGTCACTCCCTATGTTGCTATGGAATTTGGGATAGAACCGGAATCGTTTCATGAGCCGTTCTCTGTATCTACTCTGGTTGGTGAGTCTATTGTGGCCGCGCGGGTTTATAGTGACTGTGTTATCACGGTGCATGGTCGGGACACCATGACCAATCTTATTGAACTAGGGATGGTTTATTTTGATGTAATCATAGGGATGGACTGGCTTTATTCATGTTTTTCTAAACTTAATTGCCGAACTAGAACCATTAGATTTGAATTTCCAAATGATCCAGTTGTTGAGTGGAAGGGGGATGATGTGGTGCCGAAGGGTAGGTTTATTTATTACCTTAAGGCCGTCAAGATAATCAACAAGGGATGTATTTACCATTTTGTCCAGGTTACGGACACCGACGCTGAGGCACCTTCATTTGAATATGTACCAGTTGTGAATGAATTTTCGGAGGTCTTTCCTGATAAACTCCCTGGGATCCCTCCAGACAGGGAGATTAATTTTGGGATTGATGTGATGCTATGCACGCAACCTATATCTATTCCACCTTATAGAATGGAACCAGCAGAGTTGAGGGAGCTAAAGGAATAATTAAAGGATTTGTTAGAGAAGGGTTTCATCCCGCCGAGTATGTCTCCTTGGGGTGCGCCGGTTCTTTTGGTAAGGAAGAAAGATGGGTCATTGAGAATGTGATTTTCTGCATCTCAACAAGGTCAATTTCAAGAATAAGTACCCGCTGCCAAGAATAGATGACTTGTTCGATCAATTCCAGGGTGCTAAGTATTTCTCCAAAATTGATTTGAGATTCCGGTACCATCAATTGAAGATCAGGGAGTAGGATATTCCGAAAATAACTTTTAGAATCCGGTATGGGCACTTTGAATTTCTGGTAATGTCTTTTGGGCTAACAAATGCCCCGACAACTTTCATGGATCTTATGAACCGAGTTTTCAAGCCGCTCCTTGAATCTTTTTTGATAGTGTGTATTGACGATATCCTTGTATATTCAAGAAGTCGAGAGGACCACGCCGGTAACCTCAGGGCAGCTCTACAGACTTTACGTCAGCACCAGTTGTATTCAAAGTTTTTGAAATGTGAATTTTGGCTTGAATCTGTCGCGTTCTTGTGTCATGTCATCTCTAGAGAAGGAATTAAGGTTGATCCTCAGAAGATTGCAGCTGTGAAGAATTGGGCTAGACCTACAACTCCAACTAAAATTCATAGTTTCTTGGGCTTAGCCGGATATTACAGGGAATTTGTGGAGGGATTTTCTACTCTTTCCTCTCCATTGACTAAGTTGACGCAGAAGACAGCTAATTTCCAATAATCAGATTCTTGTGGAAGGAGCTTCTAGGAGTTGAAATCAAGATTGACTACGACACCGGTATTGACCCTACCAGAGGGTACAAATGGATATGTGGTATATTGTGATGCTTCAGGAATGAGACTTGGGTGTGTGTTAATGCAACATGGCAAGGTGATAGCTTATGCTTCTAGGCAACTCAATAATCACGAAAAGAACTATCCAACACACGACTCAGAGCTTGCAGCAGTGGTATTTGTATTAAAGATTTGGCTTCATTATTTGTATGGGGTCCATATGGATATATTCACGGACCATAAGAGCCTTCAATACATTTTCAAGCATAAGGAATTGAATTTGAGGCAGAGAAGATGGCTTGAGTTACTAAAGGATTATGACATCGATATTCTATATCATCCTGGGAAGGCTAATGTTGTAGCGGATGCTCTTAGCCGGAAATCTATGGGCAGTTTGGCTCACTTGGAGGCATATCAAAGGTCGTTGGCCAAGGAGGTTCACCGGTTGTCTAGCTTGGGAGTTTGCCTTGCGGATTCTAGTGAAGGAGGAGTGATTGTGCAAAATAGGGTTGAATCATCGCTTGTTGTGGAAGTCTAAGAAAAGCAGTACAACGACCCATTGTTGGTACAATTGAAGTAGAGGATTCATAAATATAAGACCATGGCCTTTTCTCTTGGCATGGATGATGGTACACTAAGGTACCAAGGGTGACTATGTGTGCCAGATATGGATGGTCTCCGAGAAAGAATCATGACTGAGGCTCACACTTCCAGGTATTCTGTGCATCCGAGCTCTACAAAGATGTACCATGATCTTAAAGATGTCTACTGGTGGAACGATATGAAGAGAAATGTAGCAAACATTATGGCAAGATGTCCAAATTGTCAACAAGTAAAGTCCGAGCATCAAAGGCCGGGTGGGTTGGCCCAGAACATAGAAATTCCGATGTGAAAATGGGAGATGATCTATACAGATTTTTTGGTAGGACAGCCTCGCACTCCTCACAAGTTCGACTCGATTTGGGTGATTATGGACCGACTCACGAAATCAACACACTTTTTACCTGTTAAGGCTACCGACACAGCGGAGTAGTATGCTCAATTTTATATCAAGGAAATAGTCAGGTTGCATGGCACTCTAGTTTCCATCATTTACGATCAGGGGGCACATTTCGCAGCTAACGTTTGGAAGAACTTTCAGCAAGGGTTGGGCACGCAAGTAAATCTAGCACAACTTTCCATCCACAGACCGATGGGCAAGCGGAGCGGACTATTCTGACGCTCGATGATATGTTGTGCGCTTGTGTTCTTAACTTCAAAGGTAGCTGGGATGATCATTTACCGCTCATAGAATTTTCCTACAATAATAGTTATCATGCTAGCATTCAGATGGCACCGTTCGAGGCTTTATACGGTAGGATATGTAGATCTCCCATCGGATGGTTTGAGATTGGAGAGGCAGAGTTAATAGGGCCAGATCTCGTGCATTGGGCTATGGAGAAAGTTAAGACCATTAAGGAGCGATTGAAAGCTTCCCAAAGTTGTCAGAAGTCTTATTCAGACGTGCGTCGTAGGGGTTTGGAGTTCCAAGATGATGATTGGGTTTTCCTGAAGGTTTCCCCCATGAACGGGGTAATGCGGTTTGGTAAGAAAGGGAAATTCATTCCAAGGTATGTTGGACCATATAAAATCATTCAGAGGGTCGGTCAAGTGGCTTACAAGCTAGAACTACCTCCAGAAATGTCCTTAGTGCACCTTGTGTTTCATGTGTCCATGTTGAAGAAGGTGGTTGAAGATTCGTCGCTTATTGTTCTGATTGAGACTATAAAGGTTGATGAAGAGTTTACTTATGAAGAAATTCCAATTGCCATTCTTGATAGGCAATTACGAAAATTGAGAAATAAAGAGATTTCCTCCGTAAAAGTGATATGGCAAAACCAACAGGTTGAATAGGCCACCTGGGAAGCCGAGGGAGAGATAAAGAACAAGTACCCTAATTTATTTGAATAGCTTATGTTAGGAATACTCCATCTTGGTAATGCGATGTTTATGGAATTATTGTCGGTGTTATTTCCATATTGTTTTACATCGTTATGTTGTGGTTATGCTGTTAGGATTGGGTTATGGGATTTCTGACAGGTGGATAGGCCCAATTACAGGGGAAACTCTGCCGAAAAATTTGGAAATTTAGGGAGTTAGTCAGAAATTGGGGACTGTTGGGGTGTGAAGTAATGGCTGAATCATTGCGGATGCTAATGGCAGATTCTGACCCTCATTCAGGTATGAATGATCTTAAATGGGGGACGATGTATGGCCCCATAAAATCTTACCAAAAACCCTGGGTCCCGTAGTGCCGAGGTGGACTTATGTGTTAACGATTGTAGGAGTGAAGAAGAAACCTGAGCTAATTTTGGGACCAATATGCGGTCCATTATGCGGCCACATAATCATTTCACGGGACGTACAATCCATCGCAAATCCCACATAAAATATTTTGGAGGGATGTTCTGCGGTGCATTATGCGACCGCAGAATAAGCCTGCGGACCGCAAACCGGTCGCAGAGTGAAGCAGAAAATGCCATTTTCGGAGGGCCATTATGCGGCCCATTTTGCGGACCGCAGAAGTTATATGTGACCGCAGATTTGCATCGGGGCTTCATTTTTTTTTAATTTTTGAACCCAACCCCATTCTTATAAAATAGCCTTAGGGATCATTTTAGAAGGTTAAAACTTACATTTAGAGAGAAAGGGAGTGCCATTAAGTGGGATGGGGAGTTCCTAAGCTCCTCATTCATCAATTCTTTCTCAAAGTTGAAGAATTTGCAAGACGAATTCACTAGGTCTTCATTCTAGAGGTAAGGTGCTACTCCATAGCCCTCAATTTCGTGATTTTAACTGAAAATACGCAATAAGCCAAGCAAAGACTTGGGTGTGGGAGTTGTTTATTTTACATGCATGTACCATCAAGGGTAGTGGGAAGATTGTTGAGTTTGAGTAAACTTTGGGTAGTGGAATGAAAGAATCCACCATAGTAGGACCTTGAAACCTTAATGCACACCTAGTGTTTGATAAAATGCTCAAGTGAGCTGGAACTATGAACTCCTTCCTAATTTATTTTCGATTTTTCTATATCTCTTAATAGATCAAAGTGGCTAAGGTTTCTAGAACTTTGTAGTAGTTTAAAAGCTCAAGGCGAGGTATGTTGGCTAAACTCTTCCCTTAGAATTGACCCCACAATATCCTTGTAAGTCTCGGGATGCTTATTATAAATTGATTAATTCGAATAAGCTGTGTGTCAAAGTAAGCATGCGTTCAATCTGTACCCTAAAGATTCTTGTTATGTTGAGTTACCGTTTGAGAGTGTGGTTTAAGTATGGGGCTGTGTGGCATTGTGTTGTGATTTAAAAACGTGTTTCTAGTGATAGTTATCATGTCAATTGTGTAAGAAATCACATGTTCCTAAGACCCTAAATTGCCCAAATATGTTTTTAAAATCTTGATTTGAAAGGCCTTGTTATCGAGTATTCACAATGGTATTTGAAAGTAAATAAAGAGAGCCTGAAATATGATGTGCGGCCACGTGCCAAGAATTATATTATATTATGGCCAATGGTGCCAATGAAATAAATGACATGTAAAAGAATATGAAATGTGTGATAAATACTTGTATTAATAAATGCTTTGGTAGTATCGTTTAGTCACCGAGGAAGGGTATGTCAAAATAACCTAACCCCGAAACTACACGTGCCGGTGTAGGAGTAATTGAGGGGTAAATCATCGTGTTAATGTGACGGGTTTGTTTCCCCTTATATGGGATGATATTGATGTGTTGAGATGTTTCCCCTTGAATGGGATGGGATTATGGCTAGCAAGATGTGATGTCAACCCACAAGGCATTGTGGTGAGATGGCTTAGCCGATCAGGCGGAGAACCGACGCCATGCCGCGCACATGGTGGTATTGTGAGTGGATGTCTCGGGGTGAGACAGCTTAGCCGATCGGGCAGATATCGGACTCCGTACTAAAACACGGTGGTATATCGGTTCTAAAGGTCTCCCAATTTAAAATATCGAACTTTCTTGAAATGTACCTTTCCCTAACATGATGCTTTGTTACTATTTGAGTCTTTTATTGATTTCATGTTTCTTTCTTTGTTTATTGTTACTCGTTGTATTGAGAGGGTGTTTAGATTTACATACTAGTACTATTCTATATGTACTAACGTCTATTTTGCCGGGGGCGTTGATCCGTGATAGCAGCATACCCTCTCCTCAGCTGACTTGGTGAGCCCCACTGCACTACGGGGTCCTGTATCTCTTATCTTTTGTACATAGCATTTTTTAGGTATACCCGGGGCCTTGTTACCGGCACTGTCTTAGCACTCTTTGGTTATGTTAGACTCTCCAAAGACATAGTGTGGGTTGTATTTTGTTTTGGGAAGGTTGAACTTAACTTGTTGTAATTGTACCATTGTCACGGCCCAAAATCTGACTAGTCATGATGGCACCTAACCCAACCCGCTAGGTAAGCCAATAAACCACTAACCAATTCCAATAACAATTAAAAAAGTAATTAAGTAAAGAAATATGTGAATCTAATACGTTCCCCTAGAACTCGTAGTACAAATCATGAGCTTCTAAGAATAGAGTTTACAAAGCGGAAATGAAATGAATACATCGTCTATTTGAAAAGTACATAAACAGAGTTTTATAGATCTAAGGCTACCACGAACAAGAGGCAGCTACCACTAGGACGCAGGTACATCTTCAAATCCAGCTCCCATCGACCACAGCAACATCAGCAGCCAACATCGTCACGCAAGGTGCAGAAGTGTAGTATGAGTAAAACCGACCCCATGTACTCAATAAGTAACAAACCTAACCTTAGGTTGAAAGTAGTGACGAGCTAACAGAAAGGTCGGGTCCAACACTAATATTCCACAATAGTTCATAACAGCATAGTACAATAACAAAGAGTATCTAAGAAATACAAGGCTCAGTTCGTTCACAGTTCCATAAAAATAGGCATTTCTTTTCAAGTATGCCACTGAAAACCCAAATCGTTTACCGAAAAAGCCAAAATACCAGTAAGTTTGAAAATTGTAGTTTTTCCCAAAACTCATTTCAACAAATAGTAAGATGTTTTATTTTTAGATGGCATGAGGAAAGTACTTCTCTATACCTACATGTCAAGATACAGGTAAAATCATAAATGTCCCCAAAACTTGGTAGTAGAAGGAAATGCACCTTTGTGCATGTATCTCAAATACACATGTCAAATGCAATGCATCTCGATGATGAGCTCATGTACTCACACTCTTAGAGTACTCAATCTCAGTGTCTCGCATTCTCTCCCACTATGCTCAATACACTCAATCACTCATCGTTGTAAAATACCCGCTGCGGCGTGCAGCCCAATCCATATTTATAGTCGACTGCGCTTACTCGGGGTGTGCAGACTCCGGAGGGGCTCCTTTCAACCCAAGTGTTATAATTTGCACGGACAACACACATGCTGCATGGACAACTCACGTGCCATAATATCAATATCTGGAATCGCACGGACAACTCACATGCTATAATATCAACAACTGGACTCGCACGGACAACTCATGTGCTGCACGGACAACTCACGTGCTATAGTGACAACATCCTCACAAACAAGCCCCCGGCCTCACTCCGTCATCAATCTCTCCAGTCTCACTCACTAGCTCACAATGTCATGAAACTAGCCCGACAGCAATGATATGATGTATCAATAAATAACTGAGACTGAGATATGATATCAATGCATGAATATGACTGAGTACAAAATATCAATGAAATCATTGAGATGACCGTAAGAAACGACCACTATGGGTCTAAACAATATCGGCATAATGCCTAAACATGATATCTAGCATGATTGACAGCTTAACTACTTTATCACAAGGTGAAAACACGGATATGTATAAAGTAGGACCACTATACAGTACCATGGAAATAACAGAGTCCCAATTCACATGATGTACGCCCACATGCCCATCACCTAGCATGTGCGTCACCTCAATACCAATCATATAACACGTATTTCGGGGTTTCATACCCTCAGCACTAAGATTAGAAGAGTTACTTATCTCGAACAAGCCAATACCAATGTCGAGCAAGCAAAGCGATGCTCCAAAGATGCCATCACGCGCGTTTTGACCTCCGAAAGGCTCAAAACTAACCAAAAACAACTCAAATGCATCAAACAATGCTAAAGGAACCAATCACGATCGAAAAAGATAAAATCTTGAATAAAAAACCCAAAATCGGCCAAAAGCCCAACCCAGGACCGCACCTCGAAACCCGACAAAATTCACAAAATCCGACAACTCATTCAATTACGAGTCAAACCATACTAGTTTCACTCAAATTCGACTCCAATTCTATGTTCAAAACTAAAAAATTTATATTATGAAACTTTAGACCAAAACTCCCAATTTCCTTTTTAAAATTCACAATCCAATTACCAAAAATGAAGGTAGATTCATGGAATAAGATCAAAACCAAGTGTAGAACACTTACCCCAATCATTGTGATGAAAATTGCTCCAAAAGTCGCCCAAGTCGTGCTCCAAAATCCGAAAATGGGTGAAAATCGTGAAACCTCGAACTTAAAGGGTTCTGCCCAGTCAATCCGCACTCGCGGACAAGAGGTCGCATCTGCGGGAAAAAATCTCGCTTCTGCGAGAACGGCTTGGCGAGCCATGATCGCTTCTGTGATGCCTAGGACCGCACCTGTTGTCGCACTTCTGTGCGCATTGGCCGCTTCTGTGGGCCTCCTCATCCAGCTCTCATCTCGCATCTGCGACGCCTTTGTCGCACCTGCGAGTATCACATCTGCGCGCCCATTTCCGCTGGTGCGGAAACACCAGAACCAATAGCCTTCAACAATGCAATATGCAACGAAATTGACCCGAACCTGGTCCAAAACTCACCCAAGGCCCCCGGGACCTCAACCAAATATACCAATAATACTGACCTACTCGAGGCCTCAAATCACGCATAACAACATCGAAACGATGAATCGCACCTCAAATCAAAATCTATGAACTTTGAACTTTCAAATTCAATAACTCGTGCCGAAACATAGCAAGTCAATCCGGAATGACTTCAAATTTTGCGCACAAGTCCCAAATAACATAACGAAGCTATTCCAATTTCCATAATCGGATTCTGACTCCGATATCAAAAAGTCAACCCCCCGGTCAAAAAGCCCAAAAATTCAACTTTTGCCATTTCAAGTCAAAATCAACCACGGACCTCCGAATCACAATCTGGACACGCTCCTAAGTCCAAAATCACCCAATGAAGCTAACTGAACCATCAAAACTTCGTTCCAAGTTCAAATTTACAAAAAGTCAAACTTGATCAACTCTCCCAATTTAAAACTTCAACAATGAAATCCATTCTTCCAATTCGATTCTGAATAACCTGAAAATCAAAATCGACAATTCACATAAGTCATAATGCATCATATGGAGCTACGCATGCCCTCAAACAACCGAGCGAAGTGTAAATGCTCAAAACGGCCGGTCGGGTCGTTACATCCTCCCCCACTTAAACATACATTCGCCCTCAAACGTGCTAAGATTTGTTTCCAAGCCACCAAATCACTATTCCATCTTACCACACACGTACTCGGGGGTTACCACACGTCACCCTATCCCATATAGGTCTGATAACACCACATAACTGAAATTTATTAATTCAACCTAGCCCACAGGCCTTAGAATCCAATTTTCCAACATCCGGAATTTCTTATAAGATCTGAATCCCCCAACCTACACACTGTATAAGTCTGAACAAGTTATACCAAAAGTCGTAACCATAACTCAAATACTCAAATACCACATAGCTCAAATGCTCGAAGCAATGATTTCTAATCACAGTAGGTGCTCAAAACAACCCAATGCCGGTAATAAACCTCATATCAAACAATACTCCATTCTAAAACCTTCGTACACTACCGATGATGAAACAAACACGCAGAAACTCATAACCATTCATTAGATCAACCAGTCGTAGAGCTCCATCTCCTTCGACAAGAACCACAGCAAATTTCTAAGATGACTTTCGATATTATCCTTCCAAATATACCACAATCAAATCTGATAGCACCCATCCTAGATCCGACGACTTCATCTTATCAAATACCAGCTACTCTATTGACATGCCACACCAATACTATCTAAAGCCACAACCCGTGCAATCCGTGCACCAATAAGCAACATTCCAGATGTCCTCAATCACGAAAATGACTCAAATATGAGAACCGTCCTGCAAGCTTGACGGGTACCACCCCAACGCAATGCTAAGAACCCATCACACACCATAGAACCATAACACACGAATCTAACACCAAGGATCATATCTCAACATAATCTTGCCGCAATGTGCAACCCCATCCAAACATTGTTCCATATGAAATACTTCAGCCACTATGCTCAAAATCAATAACTACGCGCAATCCGACATCAAGTACTCACAGTGAATTACCATAACCATGAATAAACAAATGACACAATGCCATACAAACCCGAAAGAACATAACCAATGCGCAACCACTCATGCATCACCCAAATACCCATCTCGCGCAAATTCCGCTATAAGGCCCCAATAGAACTGCACCAGGTGTGCTTATAACCAACGAATCACAACTCTTTGTAACATAGAAAAGTAACTCACCGAACATAACAGAACACGAATAAGCTCAACAACAACCGAATGACACATCCCTCAACAATAGCAGTATGGAGCCAACCAATCCGGCTCGGTTAATTGGGCCTACCAATGGACCCCTAAATCAACTCCGGGCACCCACACATGGATAAATAATCCTCCGAAAGCCCATAATGACTGAATCATAAAACATACTATCGTCTAGCTAGCTTTGGCCATGAATTAACAACCATGAAAACAACCTACTCTTGAGAACACCCAGTCTCCAAATCCATAGAACACACGAATCCCATATCTGATCCCAACTCCACCTCCAGAATGTCTAACACATCTCTCATACACGATCATCCCATGAGAAATACTTCTAAAATTCTTCCGTGCCACATAGCAAAATTTGAATATCATCAGTTGATCAACCAGGAGAGTGCCGTAATACCAATAAAGTGCCCATAAATCAAAACACATTGACCTTTCTGAAATGTATACTCTCATCAGGCTATACCAATTAGTAATATCATTTTCCTAATCATCTGAAACCGTCCATGCTGCCTACGAATTTATGTCCTTCCTTTTAAAACTGAATTGTGACCTTGCACATGCAAATCTCAATCCCACGCAATATACTGTGTCTACCATGCTATCATGTGAAGAGTACAAGAATCTCATAATCAACTCTGAGTCACAAGCAGAATACATACCCGATCAGTCAGATACCTTCCATTTGATCTCATTCTGGAGAAAATTCCAATACGCAACATATTCGTCACGCCGGTAGGAAATATACCCCTCGAACCATGGTAAAAACCATTGAGAAATCTTCGAAACCCATTTGCACACAACCAAGCTATCAGAACCTAATCTCTCTAACTCAACCCAGCCACACAGGTCGCAAAAACCCAAGAGCATTGCCACGAAACACCTGTGGAGGCTAGCCACATCATAAGTACCCAAAGAACCGATTATACCCGTTAATGTGCTGATCCAACCTACCACCATACTGTCCTATATCTCCAAGTCCCTTCCAAATTGCCTTTTAATTGATACTTCTCCTTCCTAGAAGACCATGATCCTTAACCAAAATTCACCACACAATAGACCCTAATATAAAACCACAATGCCCTAAGGCCCATAAGTCGTCGAATTCCCTTTTTAAGTACCCCCAAAAGCACCACAACCGAGACATCCACTCTGAAAGACAGTATGTGAATTTAAATTGTTCCTCTTCCCTTTTCTTATACCAAAATGTAGAATCCATAGTCATACAGAATTACCGCAAGTCTCGACACGATTCAATGTAACTCTCAGTTTCTAGCCATATACAAATCTTGAAAATTCTATATCGCTAGATATAAATCTTGAATCCATTAGAACTATTCTCGAGAATCATCCACTCTACTCAAATCTCAATTAAACCGACCAAACGGACCGAACGGCCTGTGCCCCATTAGCACAACGACACCCAAAGAAGTAACACTGCCTTAATACCACTAATCAAATTCATACTTTGTATACACTACATCCTTCGTGAATAATCACTCAATTATTTTATGATTTCCATGATTTTCATATACTCCTAAAGTGTCGTAACCCGCATCCATAAATTTCCTTACTCAAGTCATTCTCGAACTCAACCTCTATAAGTCATAACTAATCCACAAGTATGCCTCAGACCAAAATTAAAATTTAACACATAACCATGAAATCAAATTGTCAATAGCAGGCTCCCCCACTTGGCTCAAAGCCATAAATTAAAACACTCGATAACTCACAATACCTATACTCTATTACTGTCATAATACCGTAGCCAGTACAACAAAAATTCTTCTCAAGCTCATACAACGCCAACCATAAAGATACCTCAATCGTCCGTTAAGATTGCATTCATTCTCTTAACACTCAGGTAAACTTTCTCAACCAGATTCAAATTCAAATCCCAACACATACGCCCCGCCGGAAGAAAAGAAACTCTCTACTCACATCATAGGGAATACACCTATGTAGATTACTCGGCATGGGATAATCCACCTACTTAACCTTAAATCGGTATCTTGCTAAACCTTTTTCGCAGTTATAATTACTATGAAATCACTTAATCTTTCTGAGTCTAACTCATTAACCAGACATGAGAATTTAATTTGCCCCAAAATTTAACAACGTGAAAGATCCTTTAAAACATTAATACTCAAGACTGTACGTCACATCAAAACAAAAATCAAGCACCCAATGGTCATTCCTTTACATTTCAAAGAAATCCTTCTCGTCACATTCAAACAATCTGAACACATCTCGCAGTCACATCACACTTACCACATAGTCATTCCACTACTCACCGAGCCACAAATTCCTCTCGTAGGGACATTTCCGGACATATGAGTCCAAATGTACAAGTTACCACTGAAGCTACCGAGCTCAAGCTGCGGTCTAACCATGGCCTCAAGTCCTCCAGACTCGCCTATCACCAAAACACATAATACACATCTTGAACCTCATTCATAGAACCACAAGCCGGCGATGCACAGCTGATACCGAGCGTTCATATGTACATACGAATGCATGGAAGGAATTCAAAGAGTTAGGCTTCAAGCTGAATTAATGTCGCACGATAAGGAAATAAAGATGGGAAGTATATCCTAAACGTCCTGTAGCCTCTCGAAGATAGGTATGGACGTCATCATACTGATCCACAAGACTCTACTAGACACTTGCTCATGACTTGTAGAACTTATGAACCTAGAGCTCTGATACCACCTTATCACGATCCAAAATCTGACTAGTCGTGATGGCACCTAACCCAACCCGCTAGGTAAGCCAATTAACCACTAACCAATTCATATAACAATTTATAAAGTAATTAAGTAAAGAAATGTCTAAATCTAATACATTCCCCAAGAACTGGTAGTACAAATCATGAGCTTCTAAGAATAGGGTTTACAAAGCGGTAATGAAATAAATACATCATCTATTTGAAAAATACATAAACAGAGTTTTATAGATCTAAGGCTACCACGAACAAGAGGCAGCTACCACCACGACGCAGTTACATCTTCAAATCCAGCTCCCATCGAACACAGCAACATCAGCAGCCAACATCTACATGCAAGGTGCAGAAGTGCAGTATGAGTACAACCGACCCCATGTACTCAATAAGTAACAAACCTAACCTTAGGTTGAAAGTAGTGACGAGCTAACAAAAAGGTCGGGTCCAACAATAATATTCCACAACAGTTCATAATAGCATAGTACAATAACCAAAAAGTATCTAAGAAATAAAAGGCTCATTTCGTTCGCAGTTCCAGAAACCCAAATCTTTTACCGAAAAAGCCAAAATACGAGTAAGTTTGAAAATTGTGGTTTTTTCCAAAACTCCTTTCAACAAATAGTAAGATGTTTCATTTTCAGATAGCATGAGGAAAGTACTTCTCTATGCCTACATGTCAAGATACAGGTAAAATCATAAATGTCCCCAAAACTGGGTAGCAGAAGGAAATACACCTCTATGCATATATCTCAAGTACGCATGTCAAATGCAATGCATCTCGATGATGAGCTCATGTACTCACACACTTAGAGTGCTCAATCGCAGTGTCTCGTATTCTCTCTCACTATGCCCAGCACTCTCAATCACTCAGCGTTGTACCATACCCTCTGTGGCGTGCAACCCGATCCATATTTATAGTCGACTGCGCTCACTGGGGGTGTGCAGACTCCGGAGGGGCTCCTTTCATCCCAAGTGTTATAATCCGCACAGACAACTCACGTTCCATAATATAAATTCGCACGAATAACTCACGTGCCGCACGGACAACTCACGTGCTATAATATCAATATCGGGAATCACACGGACAACTCACGTGCTGCACAGACAACTCACGTACTATAGTGACAACATCCTCACAAACAGGCCCCCGGCCTCACTCCGTCATCAATCTCTCCAGTCTCACTCACGGGCTCACAATGTCATGAAACTAGCCTGGCAACAATGATATGATGTATCAATAAATAACTGAGACTGAGATATGATATGAATGCATAAATATGACTGAGTACGAAATATCAATGAAATCAGTGAGACGATCGTACGAAATGACAACTATGGGTCCAAACAATATCGGCATAATGCCTAAACATGATATCTAGTATGATTGACAACTTAACTACTTTATCACATGGTGAAAAACAGATATCAATAAAGTAGGACCACTATAGAGTGCCACGGAAACAACAGAGTCCCAATTCACATGGTTCATGCCCACATGCCCGTCACCTAACATGTGCGTCACCTCAATACCAATCATATAACACGTATTTCAAGGTTTCATACTCTCAGCACTAAGATTAGAAGAGTTACTTACCTCGAACAAGCCAATACCAATGTCGAGTAAGCCAAGCGATGCTCCAAATATGCCATCCCACGCATTCCGATCTCCGAACGGCTCGAAACTAACCAAAGAACAACTCAAATACATCAAACAATGCTAAAGGAACCAATCCCGATCGAAAAAGATCAAATCTTGTATCAAAATCCCAAAATTGGCCAAAAGCCCAACCCGGGCCCGCACCTTGGAACCCAAAATAATTCACAAAATTCGACAACCCATTCAATTACGAGTCCAACCATACTAGTTTCACTCAAATTGAACTCCAATTCATTGTTCAAAACTCAAAAATTCATATTATGAAACTTTGGGCCAAAACCCCCAATTTCCTCTTTACAATTCACTATCCAATTACCAAAAATGAAGGTAGATTCACCGAATAAGATCAACACCAAGTGTAGAACACTTACCCTAATCCTTGTGATGAAAATTACTCCAAAGGTCGCCTAAGCCGTGCTCCAAAATCCGAAAATGGGTGAAAAATCATGAACCCTCGAACTTAAAGGGTTCTGCCCAGTCAATCCGCACTGCAAGCAAGAGGTCGCATCTGCACCCTTCGCTTTTGTGGGAAAAAATCTCGCTTCTGCCAGAACGGCTTGGCCAGCCATGATCGCTTCTGCGATGCCTAGGACCACACCTGTGGTCGCGCTTCTGCGCGAATTGTCTGCTTTTGCGGGCCTCCTCATCTAGGTCTCATCTCGCAACTGCGACGCCTTTGTCGCACCTGTGACTATCGCACCTGCGAGCCCATGTCCGCAGGTGCGGAAACACCAGAACCAGCAGCCTTCAACAATGCAATATGCAATGAAATTGACCCGAACCTCGTCCGAAACTCATCCGAGGCCCCCGTGACCTTAACAAAATATACCAACAAGTCCCATAACATAATACGGACCTACTCGAGGCCTCAAATCATGCATAACAACATCGAAACGATGAATCGCACCTCAAATCAAAATCTATGTACTTTGATTTTGCAAATTCAATAACTCGTGCCAAAACATAGCAATTCAATTCGGAAATGACATCATATTTTGCGCACAAGTCCCAAGTAACATAATGAAGCTATTCCAATTTCCAGAATCGAATTCCGACCCGGATATCAAAAAGTCAACCCCCCGGCCAAACTTCCCAAAAATTCAACTTTCGCCATTTCGAGCCAAAATCAACCACGAACCTCCGAATCACAATCCGGATGAGCTCCTAAGTCCAAAATCACCCAACGGAGCTAACGGAAACATCAAAACTCTGTTCCGGGTTAAAATTCACAAAAAGTCAAACTTGATCAACTCTCCCAATTTAAAGCTTCAATAATGAAATCCATTCTTCCAATTCAATTCTGAATAACCTGAAAATCAAAACTGGCGATTCAAATAAGTCATAATGCATCATACGGAGCTACTCATGCCCTCAAACAATCGAGCGAAGTGTAAATGTTCAAAATAACTGATCGGGTCATTACAACCATCTGTTCCACTTTCACTATGAATGTATAATGCATTGCTATGGGAACTTGTTAACAACGAAACTAATGAAAATGAACTAGTGTTATTCACGTGACCTCTTACTGTCTAGCAAATGAAATGTATTCAGTTCTTTAATCACAGGTGAGCTGGGTAGATGACATTGTGTAGGCTTGCTTGATCGGGGTAACCCTGTTGAGCGTCGGTCGCGCTCCCCAAGGTCGGGGTGTGACATATATGGCCTAAACATGATTTTTAACTTGAATTATAGCTCAATTACTCTAACACATAAGAATTTCATGGATAGAAATAAGATAGATAACTACACAGTACCACAGAATCAATCAAGCCATAATTCGCACGGTGCACGCCCACACGCCCATCACTAAGCATGTGCATCACCTCAACTCCAATACATAACACCTATATTCAGGTATGCATACTCTCAGCACCAAGTTTAAAAGTGTTACTTACCTTGACCAAACTGAATACAATACTGAGGAAGCCAAACAATACTTTAGAAATGCCATCCCGTACGTACCGACCTTCGAACGACTCGAAACTAGCCAAAGCAACTCGAGAACATCAGATAATACCAAAGGAAACAAACTCAATCGATAAAGGTCGAATCTTTAATCAAAAGTCCAAAGTCAAACCTGGGCCTGCACCTCGGAATCCGACGAAACTCACAAAATCCAATAACCTATTTAATTACGAGTCCAACCATACTAGTTTCACTCAAATCCTACTCCGAATCGATGTTCAAAACTCAAAAAATTTACTTTATTAAATTCTAGATAAAACCCCCAACATTTTACTTTGAAATCATTAATCAAATGCCAAAAGCGAGGATGGATTCATGAAATATAACCACAACCGAGTATAGAATACTTACCCCAATCCGTATGGTGAAAATCACCTCCAACATCGCCAAAATCCGAGCTTCCCAACTCAAAATATGACCAAATGAACAAACCCTTAATATTACATGCTTCTGTTCAGCTATTCTATCTAGTTTCTTGTGCCAAACGATCCGCAAACTCAATTTTGATGCCTCCAATAGATTCCTCGTGAAATTTCAGTCAAGTTAGGCTTTTGAATCACTCCATTTGATCTTATAACGAAGGAGATATGTTTTAATATTTGAAAATATTGTAGATTTTTAAAAAAGAATTCAGTGGCAATTTTCGTAATTAATCTGAAAAATATTGGCAACCCAATTCTTAGCAAAATGACCATAAATTCTTAATACGATGTTGAAACATGATGATTTCAGTTGTTATGGTTCCAAAATTACAATACGGATATAATAGTTTAGTCGAAATACAAATCAAATGTTGTTTGCTCAATATGGTGACCTTTATGCTCAAATCAACGTTGAAACCGAAAACAATCACCATACAACCCAAACTTATTCAAAACTCATCGGAATTTAACCAAACTTTGTGGACATGTCCAAAATTATCATACAAACCTATTGGAATAATTAAAAATCCGATTCCGAGTCTATTTACCTCAAAGCCAAACCTTGGTCAACTCTTCCTATCCAAAGCTTCTAAAACGAGAATCACTCTTCCAAATCAATCCTGAACCGCTCGAAAACCGAAACCAACCATACACACAAGTCATAATACATAATATGAAGCTACTCAAAGTCTCAAACCACATAATAGAATTCTAAAGCTCAAACGACCGATCTGATCGTTATAATATTACTAATATTGAAAATTTCTAATGGACAATAAAGACACCTGAAGGCTGAATCCAGAAAGGTTTAGTAAATTCTGTATTTATCAATTCACAATGTGAAATCTTTTAGCGGACTCGAGCATGCAATTTAGGTGCCATTATGGTGGAATGTCTAATGGGATTTGTCACGACCCTAAATTCTTGAAAGGTCGCGATCACGCCGGACACTACTGTCAGGCAAGCCAACACCAATAATTAGTAAATTCTCATTTTAATATTTTGAATTCATAGTTAATCCCCTCAATTAAATAGCAGAAGATGGATTTTACAAAATACGTAATAATATCTTTAAAAGAATCTCTGATACAGTACAGCCCATAATCATCGCAAAACCCGGTGTCACATGTGCATGAGCATTTACTAAGAATGTAAAATAAAATACAACAGCTATCTGGAATACAATTGGACAGGAAAAAAAGTAAGTACTCTGAAGCAGACTCTGTTGGTAGCGGAACGTCGTATAGAATGCAGCTCACCTAAGTCCCCGCCATAACCGCGCCTCTGCGCCCATAGGGCCGCTAAACATATCTGTACCTGCACAAAAATGTGCAGCAAGTGTAACATGAGTACGTAAATCAACGCGTACCCATTAAGTATCCCACCTAACCTTGAAGAATTAGTGACGAGGGGTCGACTCAGACACTTACTATGGGCTATAATCAATATACCAGTGATATGATAAATTATGGATTTTCATGAGGCAACTGTAAACACAATAACATGAGACAGGTAATTAATTCTCTTATCAATAGGGGATTTCCAAATTTATTTTCATCTTTTAACAATTTATATCTCCGGCCAATGAGGCCATATCAAATTATTAATTAATCTCAAACCAAGGAGGCAATATCATTATTTATAAATTTGAAGGCAAGCAATTCAAGCATGCACAAATCATGCCAATGTCGTACGGCCCGATCCAATAATTATTTAAATTGTGCACTACCAGAGGGTTGAATGGCGCGAACCATAGATGCATCTATAAATTTCCCCGCTCGCGAATCATACATGCGACGCGGTAAAATATAATTTTAAGGAAATACCCCGCTCGCGAATCATACCTGCGACGCGGCCAAATATAAGTTTAACATTTAAATCATATCTCTTTCTTGATTCTTTTTAAAATAATGGAAATTCAACTTGAAACGTTTTAAGGAAATTACCCCACTCGCGAAACATGCATGCGACGCGGTTACACCTAGATTTCTTCAGCTTTTATGATATTCCTCAATTCTTTTTGAAATTTCGAAGTTCAAATGAAACCTTTAAAAACTTAAGTTCTTTAATTTCAACTCCTTTCAAAACTATTTAATAAGCAGACTCAATTTCGCTCCATCTAAAGGCAAACAGTAAACATAAATCAATAACAATGTCAACAAGGCACGATGTGAGCCTACAACTACCCGGACGTAAGCATAGCTAGTAGCTACGTATGGACTCTCGTCACCTCGTGTCCACGTAGCCCCCACAAATAGAAGCACACAAGAATTTAGTTCACCTATGGGGTTAATTCCCTCTTACAAGGTTAGAAAGGAGACTTACAAGCCATTCAATCAACTCAAATCGATGCCCAACGCTCTAAAACTAGTCAATTCTTTCAACTTAAGGCTTTCGAAATGAGAATTTTCTTTCCAAATCAACTCCGAACTTCCCGAAATTAAATTCCGACCACGCGTACAAGTCATAATACCTAAAGTGATATGCTCCCATGACCTTCCTCACCAGGTAACAAATCATAAATTCCGACCACGCGTACAAGTCATAAATTCCCGTGGGATACGCTCCCACGACCTTCCTCACCAGGTAACAAGTATGCACATCCATACCACCAACCGCACTAAAGCAATAAAGCAAATCAAGAATCCACAAATCAATACACAAGGCCTCTAACACTTGAAATTGACCTTAGGTGACGCTAAAGACAATACCAGCTTACTCTAACCATCTAAATCCTTTCCCGCTCATCCGAGCTCCTTGACCTTCTTGTCGACACCAAACTGCAAACTTGATCCTTAACTTTCAAATTTCGTGCCGCTCACCGCACTTATCTTACCAATACGTGAGAACACAAAATTTTCATCATAACTCATAAACCGCTAATAGGATACATACTTCACATTGTAGAATCTTCACTTTACTCATTTAAGGAGAATCATTGCAACACATGACTGAATTCGCATAACCGTAGAACACACAAATCCTCAAATAGTGGTCTAGCCACCATAACACTTCCGGGACCTGCCCACACATAACAGGCCATAATACCCGAATGAATCCAAATACAATCACATGCATAACTCAATACACCGAAGGAACTGATCATTGCCACCATTATGCCAATTCAACCATTGTTAGTCAACCCGTCTTTTCCCAATTTATTCTTAACTTGCCTTATAAATAATAATAATAATAGCTCCATCCATTACATCACGAACCTAAATCCGCACTCATCCCGAGTGACCCCATCTCACGAGACCACATTGTCCCCAAAACCCACGAACCATCTCACACCCTCCTTGTGCGCACATCCGCATCTTCAACTGGTACACCCATTCTGATATTTCCTTTATGATTCTGAAGTTATTTTCTCTCATTCTTCCATTGCTACACTGCATACCGAAGATAACATAGAACACTCCAAGCCACTTTTATAATTCGCTGCAAAAGCTCGATATTCAACCATACTATGGACTCGAAATCCTTAGGCACTAGACCTTAACTTTTGAATCCACTAGGACCGTTATTGAGAGTGACCCACTCTGACTTGGTCCCTAATATAATCAAACTCCCAGGCTCCACCAGCACATGAACTCCTTCTCACTGAAGCACCCGACTGAATCACCTTCCTTACAAATCGCCTATGTACTAAGCATAAATCACGAACCTTCCAAGAGCATGCACATGAGTCAATAAGGCCAATTATAACACACATTCCTCAAATCCTTTGCTCAATTTCCTACTGATGTTCTCTTTCCTTAGTCGTAATAACCCATCAATATATCGATAACCAGAAATCTCACAAATAGACGACCACACAATCCAACCGTAGGCGGTGGAACTCTCCCACTTAGCTTGAAGCTATTATTGCATAAACCTGAAACCCACCAAGATAATTCCTTGATCGACATGATCTAGCATAATCAACCCGCCAAATTCCTCGAAATCCTTTATGTTAAACACTTCATGAATACTCTGAATCACTATCCATATGCACATATTCGACCTCTTCCTGGATAGTCAGTAGAAATTCTCCATAAGAGCTTCGTCAACACCACGCAACCGCTAACCTGCTCACAGGAGATGACCCACCTGTGGAAACTTTATGCCGATATCATCCAACGACACTGCACTGGGTACAATTACTATGAAATCAACAACCCATCATGTGCCCGTGCTCATTCACTGGCTGTCAAATCCGTTCACTCCTCATGGACAAGGTGCGACAATACGTTCCAATCCAAGGTCATGTTGTATCCTTCTTCATGTCAAGCAACTCCTTTCTGTAACACCCAATCTTCCTCAATATAGCAGCCAATATTCTAAATTAAGCCCGTAGTCCTAGTAACTGTCCACCATGAATCCCAAATCACTCTAAAATTTTCTCAAGGTGTGTAGTCATCCTACCACCGAACCCATATGCTACCTTTCCACTCTCCCACTTTGGTCAAACTCACTCCTTTAAGTAACTACCCGACTCTTGTTTCTCACACTTGGCCTTATATAAGTTTATCTATCGCAAGGCACTTTCCACATATCCTTCCTCATCCTTCGCTGCCCAGTTGTTGCCTTAAACCAAAATCTATGTCTGTAGCACTTGAACCAATAGGTAGCTACCAACTTTAAACCTTTGCAAATCATCTTTCTCGAGCCAGCAATACAAGGAATGCCAATTCGATCCTGAACCTCTGCATGCTGCGACCTTTGACAGTCGCTTTCTCGGCACCATTTATAATACTTTGCCCCAAGGCAAATTGAAAGAAACCATAACACCGGCGGACTTAACACATTATAACCAATCAAGGACGATGACGCCACATCCTAGGCAAAGATTCCACCACGCTCGAAAATATCGAGTCCCGCTACTCCATCAACCCAAGTCTGAACATTCTTAGTTCGATTGCCTTTCCTCCGTGCGATCACATCAATACTGTGCGATAACAACTCATGAGAATCATAGCAACCTATGCATAGCCTCAAAGCTCTCAGAAATACAGCTACTGAGCTAAAATGATAGAATATCCTTCCACAAGGCGACGACAATAGCCCAATCAACTATGCAGGGAGAAACTTCCACACCACATTTGTAGTACCATTACAATTTCTCAATTCCCGATATATAACCAGCGCTTCACGTCGTATAAGATTGAATGGGAAAGAAATGAAGGCATAAGCCTCAAAAGAATCAAGTAGGGAAGTGCTCCTAACAACCCTGTAGCTTCTCGAAGATAAGTACAGACGTCTTCGTACCGATCCGCAAGACTCTACTAGACTCGCTCATGACTCGTGAGACCTAAGTGAACCTAGTGCTCTGATACCATGTTGTCATGACCTAAAATCCTTGAAAGGTCGTGATGGCGTCGGACACTACTGTTAGGCAAGCCAACACCAATAATTAGTAAATTCTCATTTTAATATTTTGAATTCATAGTTATTCCCCTCAATTAAATAGCAGAAGATGGAGTTTACAAAATACGTAATAATATCTTTAAAAGAATTTCCAATACAGTGCAACTCATAATCATCCCAAAATACGGTGTCACAAGTGCATGAGCATTTACTAAGAATGTAAAATAAAATACAATAACTGTCTAGAATATAATTGGACAGGAAAAATGTAAGTACTCTGAAGCAGACTCTGTTGGTTGCGGAACGTTGTATAGAATTTAGCTCACCTAAGTCCCCGCCATAATCGCGCCTTTGCACCCACAAGGACGCTAAACATGTGTGTACCTGCCCAAAAATGTGCAGCAAGTGTAACATGAGTACATAAATCAACGCGTACCCAGTAAGTATCCCGCCTAACCTTGAATAATTAGTAACGAGGGGTCGACTCAGACACTTACTCTGAGCTATAATCAATATAACAAGGATATGATAAATTATGGATTTTCATGAGGCAACGGTAAACGCAATAACATGAGACAGGTAATAAATTCTCTCGTCAATAGGGGATTTCCAAATTTATTTTCATCTTTTAACAATTTATATCTCCGGCCAATGAGGCCATTTCAAATTATTAATTTATCTTATACCAGGGAGGCAATATCGTTATTTATAAATTTCAAGGCAAGCAATACTAGCATGCGCAAATCATGTCGAGGTCGTACGGCCCGATCCAACAATTATTTAAACTGTGTACTACCATAGGGTCGAATAACGCGAACCATAGATGCATCTATAAATTTTTCCGCTAGCAAATCATACATTCGATGCGGTCAAATATAAATTTAAGGAAATACCCCGCTCGCGAATCATACATGCGATGCGGCCAAATATAAGTTTAACATTTAAATCATATCTCTTTCTTGATTCTTTTTAAAATAATATAAATTCAACTTGAAACTTTTTAAGGAAATTACCCCGCTCACGAAATATATATGCGACGCGGTTACACATAGATTTCTTCAGCTTTTATGATATTCCTCAATTCTTTTCAAAATTTCAAAGTTCAAATGAAACCTTTTAAAACTTAAGTTCTTCAATTTCAACTCCTTTCAAAAATATTTAATAAGCAGACTCAATCTCGCTCCATCTCAAGGCAAACAATAAACATAAATCAATAACAATATATATAAAGCATGATGTGAGCCTACAACTACCCAGATGTAAGCGTAGCTAGTAGCTACGTACG